>NW_024589905.1:0-254161 GCF_018446385.1 Zingiber officinale | reverse complement strand
TTTAGTTTGATACCTAGAATATCAACTATAGTTATTTAATTAATAAGATAACAAATAAAAATTAGAGATAAGAAGCTTTTTATCGATATAGAAAAAGTTTATGATAGAGTTCTAACTGGTGGATTTTGGAGAAGGAATATATAGTAATTATAATTATATTGATGTGATAAATAATATATATGAAAATTTTGTTACTAGTGTTAGAGATATTGTTAGTGTGGCAAATCACTATTCTATAACTATAGGTTTATGCCAATAGTCAATTCTAAGTTTATACCTTTTCTTATTAGTACTAGACAAACTAAGCAATAACATTGAAGATATATGTTATTTGCAGAGGATATTGTGTGAATGGATGAGAGTGTAAGTGCAACTAGATTAAAGTCAAAGCTTAAATTGTGGAAAAAGTGATTTTTTTTTTAACTAATGGTTTTAAAATAATAAGAATAATATTTGAATATTTAAAATGCAGTTTTAGTTCAAGAAAAGAATTGTTGGAATAGTTAAAGTGACATGAAATCCTTCTAAGAGCTTTAGGTAATTTGGGAACATTATTAGATATTGATTAAGATATAATTAATAGTGTAAAGAATTGAAATGGCAAGAGCTTATGGAATTTCATGTTAGTGTTGTGTTCCATTAAAGCCGTTGGACCAGATGATATTCCGATAGAGGTATGGAAGTGCTTAGGGAAACAAGGTATTGAATGGCTTATAAAATTATTTAACATGATATTGAAAACGAAAAGAATGTCTGATCAATGAAGGATAAGTACTCTAGTTCCCTTATATAAGAACAAGGGAGACATACAAAATTGTGCAAACTATAGGGGTATTAAACTAATGAGTCATACTATGAAACTTTGGGAAAAAGTAATAGAAAAAAGATTAAGGAAGGAGACCACAGTGACAGAAAATCAATTTGGGTTCATGCATGGAAGGTCGACAATAGAAGCTATACATCTCCTTAGACAATTAATTGAAAAATATCGGGAGCAAAAACAAGATCTACATATGGTATTCATTGACTTAGAAAAAGCTTATGATAGAGTCCCAAGAGAAATTATATGGAGAATTTTAGAAAAGAGAGGTGTTAGCGTAACATATATTGAACTAATTAAGGATATGTATGAGGATGTAACGACCAGAGTAAACGCGGAGTAACTGAAGCATTTCCAATAAAGATAGGGTTACATCAAGGATCAGCCCTAAGTCCCTATCTTTTTATACTAATTATGGACGAACTCACTGCGCACATTCAAGACACAGTACCGTGGTGCATGTTGTTTGCAGATGATATTATTTTGGTAGATGAGACACGTGAAGGAGTAAATGCTAAGCTAGAATCTTGGAGGGAAACACTAGAAGGGAAAGGTTTTAAGCTTAGTAGATTAAAGACAGAATATATGGAATTTAAGTTTAGCAATATTAGAAGTAATGAAACAATTGTTAAGATAGGAGAGGACGAGTTGCTCGGAACCGAGAGATTTAAATATTTAGGATCATTTTTACAAAATAATGGAGGGATTGAGAGAGACGTCTTACATAGAATACAAGCAGGATGGGTGAAATGGAGGGGAGCGTCGAGTGTTTTATGTGACCGTAAAGTACCTCTTAAACTTAAAGGTAAGTTCTATAAAACCGCTGTTAGACCTGCTATGTTATATGGAGCTGAATGTTGAGCTATGACTTGAGCACATGAGCATAAGATGAGAGTTGCAGAGATGAGGATGTTAAGGTGGATGTGTGGACATACGAAGATGGATAAAATAAGGAATGAGAACATTAGAGAGAAAGTCGGAGTTACATCTATTGAGGACAAACTTCGAGAGACACGTTTAAGATGGTACGGACATGTACTTAGACGACCAATAAATGCTCCAGTTAGGCGATGTGAAACTATGATAAGCATGCATATCAAACGAGGATGAGGAAGACCAAAAAAGACTTGGTTAGCAACAATAAAACAAGATAAAATTTATTTAAATATAGATGATGATATAATATGAGATAGAGTTTAATGGCGTAAAAGGATTCATACAGCCGACCCCACCTAGTGGGAAAAGGCTTGGTTGTTGTTGTTGTTGTGTCCCCTTTGATTGAAAGGAAAGTTTAATAGAACTGTAAGGTTTATGTTAAATTTAACAAATACGTCGAAAGAATTCTACTATTTTTTGAAATAATTTTGATGTCTAGAAGTATGTTAAATAATATAACATTCAATTTAATAAAATAATTTATATGGAGTATGATGATGTTGATTTGTAACAAAAAATTTAGGCTGTGTTTCATTGATGAGGACCATGAAGTTATACAAATTATTGTTTACTTTATTTGTTAAGAATCAAAATGAAATGAGCAATAGGAATTTTTTTTTTCAAATTCTTTTGACTTAGAAAATTCATTGTCACCAATGGAAGATGATTTTGACAAGACATAATTTCTTATTTCTATTTCATTGTTAATCTAAGTAATTTGACCACTCATCTAAGTCATCGTTAAGTGTTTAGTCAAACTTCACCATCATCTTCTCTGTTGTTGATAAAGATTTATTCTTTTATGTCATCATCGACATTGAGATTCCACTTTGTTCAATCTTTTTATTTCTATCATATAATGATAACATCATTATTCTTTTCTTCTTTTATTATTATTTTTATTTAATTTCAATATATTAGGTTTAGTTTATTTCTCATTGGTTTAGCTTGCTTTTAAGGTTGTTCTAAATTGTATAAAACAAGATTCAAGTTTGTGTTGATCAAATTCTCATCTATTATTCTTTTTATTTTGATTCACGTGTAATAATTATATCATGTTACATGTGAATCATAATGTTTCTTGTGATACAGATATTGATCCATATGATTTTGACTACTATGCTTGTCATACTTTATGGATTAGAGTTTGGGCTATTTAAAAACACGTATTTGTTAGCACAGCGGAATACAAGCAATACAAACACAAATACGAAAGCTAAAGATAAAGAAGAAACAAGCAAACCACTACACGTTGTTTATTGTGGTTCGGAGATAAGACTCTTACTCCACGACTGCCCGTAAGGTAGACGATCTCGATCCGTCGGTGGATGACTCCCCGGCAAACTCCGGCTAGCTCACATAGCTCCATGTGGTGGAGAAACCTCACCACAACTCTCACAAGAACTCTTGAGAAGTTAGGGCATTGGTAGACTACTAATAGAGGTTAATCACCTCTATTTCGTCAATCTTAACCAAGCTCTAAAGCTTTAGTTATATAGGTCACGGGTTGGAAAACTCCGCCTATCAGTCGACTAGTGAAAGTGTCAGTCATCCGTCCTCTGTGGAGATTTGAACGTTACAATCCAACGACTCGATATCAGTCGATTGGTGAAAGTACCAGTCGACTATTCCACACTGGCTGAGCGAACAGAAGCATTCTGTTCGCTACCAATCGACTGCCAAATCGACTGTACCAGTCGACTGCCATTTCCATCAGTCAACTGGTACCCTGAGTACAGTCTCTCAGCACTCGAGCCCTCACCCTTACGACTCACTTGACTCTTCTTCGTTGCAGCCTTGATCTCTTACCTTCAAGCCTACTTCCTTTGGCTCTCCTCCCTCAGATGCATCCAAGCCCGCGACTCGTCCCCAATGCCATCCTTCACATATGCCTCGAAGTCGCTTCCCTCGACCCTTGTCCTTGCTGCCTTGTCCACGGTCCCTCGGATTCTCCATCCTTCACTAGATCCGAAGCTATCAAGCTGAGTAATATATGTATCCTGCAAACTTGCACACTCACATACACATATCAAATAACAAGGGTAAACCTAACTTAAATCCTTTGTCCAAACACCAAAACACATGGTCGCACGGACCATTGAGATTACTCCAACATGGACACTAGATTTTTTTTCTTTTGCTTTTACCACCCAGCATACTACTCTCCGTTAGCTTTTATGTAGAAGAAATCAGAGTTAAGATAGTGCTACCAAGAAGGATAAAATAAAAACTACTAATATTCGGGAGCAATTTGGCGTAGCTTGGATAGATGATAAACTAAGAGAAAATATATTGAGATGCTATTGGTATATTAAAAAACAGTTGTTAAATTGTATAGCTAGAAGAGTTGATCTATCAAAGTCGAATGTGTAAGAGGTAGAGAGAGACCAAACAAAACATTAGCCAATGTAATAGAAAACAATATATAATAATTTGAATATTAGTAGTGATACTGTCTCACATAGAGCTCATGGATAAAATTCATATATGTGTCCTCTTTTCCTATGCAAAGGCCTGCTGTGCTAGGGCAAAGTGTCCTTGTGATTTATCTGCTTGTATCTTGACGTGGGACCGGCAATATTAGGCCGCTGGAGGTGAGCAATATCACCTTTTGCTCCAATAAATGTGTCCCCTTTTAGTTAGGGAAAATGCAGGAAAAAAGCAGCTTGATGATGATTATTATGATGATGACGTAGATAACAAACTTGATTTTAAATAATCACATGAATTACTACAGTTGCAATTTGTTTTTGTGTTAAATAGTCTCAGTTTTGTTTCTTGCTAATGCAGTGTCTGAAGTTCCTGTGGATGTCTATCTTCTTGAGGACTGTCCTCATGATTGGTTGTTCCCTCATTGTTCTGCAGTGGTGAGCATAAGTTTGTTTCACTTGATAGATCTCAATATATTTCCTAAATGACACACTCAGACTACTTCTAGTATTTAGTATAGAAATAAATATTTACTTTTTATTTTAAATGGATTATTTATTTGTTTTTTTTTAAATTATCGCAACAGGTTAAGCTTATTGATGCTTGTTATAGAAGCATTGTTCATTTGTCGTAGCTTGTAATATGCTTGAAAATTTGGCAATCGTCTAGTTTTTTTTTTTTCTTTTTTTAGGGATAAACTGATTTGTTTGTAGCCTGTGTTACTTGAAGAGATATTTATATGATAAAAAGCCAATGAGTACTTAATGCTTTGAATTACTTTTCTTTTTAATAAAATTTCCACATGAGGCATAGAATTGTAGGATCAAACCCTTAACATTATCTCATGAAGTCTAATGCCTCAACTACCAAGTTCTAAGTGTATTGCAATAGTCTGAAGAACTGAAGAAGCACATCCTGTTATGTTGCTTCTATAATTATTTCGGCCAGTTGCCTTTCAAAAGTAAATTTGTTTATTGCAGGATCACCTTGTCGCTAGTTGTTTGTCATTTAATGAAATTGTAGTTGAATGCTAACTTATTCCGAAAATCTACTCAGGTACACCATGGTGGAGCTGGAACAACAGCTGCAGGATTAAGAGCTGGGGTAATTATTTTAAGAATTTAACTTTCTGGAATTTTTGAAATTTACTAATGTAGCTACTAATCTGGATTCTGTCATATGTAGAAGCCCTTTATTTCTTTCTAAGGGTTATAACAGTGTTTAACACGTGAGAAAAGAAACTGGAGAATAAAGAAAAAGATGGCTGTTGTGCAATGTATTGTTGAGCTGATATAACCCAGCAATTATTATATTTCCTATGCTACGAAAACTAGCAGCGTCTCATGTCAATTGGTAACTCATGGTCTTTTTATCTGATTTAGTGCATTGTAATGGGGTATGGATTATCGTACTTCTCTGGTTGATATTCAAGATTCATTCTCACAAAAAAAGGGGTAAAAAAAAATGAGTTGTGATACTCATCTAGAATTTTCATCTAGAAAATTCATCTAGATAGACACATAAATGATGGGACCCACCATTTCACTTTTTGTGGGCCCATCATTTATGTGTCTATCTAGATGAATTTTCTAGATGAAAATTCTAGATGAATATCATTTCTCAAAAAAAATTTGGCATACCAAACAGTAATGGTGAACTAGATTGACCTGCTTTATTAAGCTAATTCTTTATTTACTAGTGAAACACCTGCTAAATCATTATGGAATTTGTGATCACTACAATAATATTCTCTCTCATGCAGTGCCCTACGACAATTGTACCTTTCTTTGGCGACCAATTTTTCTGGGCTGAGAGAATCCATGCGAAAGGAGTGGGACCTGCACCAATTCCCATTGCTGAACTAAATGTTGAACGCCTTTCAAATGCTATAAAGTTTATGCTTGATCCTGAGGTAACTGGAATTCTTGATTCAGTATATATGCACATGACCTAACAGCATGTGAGAAGTCTTTCAACAAATTCAACCTCAAACTAAATCCTCCAAGAATCGCACTGCTTTTGGGACTTGTAATTTTTTTTTCCATCTGTAAATTATCGATGCTTTTAGAAACATGGTGTTTCCATAATGTAGGTTAAGTTGTGCGCCATGCAACTAGGAAAGCAAATAGAGGAGGAAGATGGTGCTGGTGCGGCTGTAAACGCATTCCACAAGCATTTGCCATCTGAATTGCCAATTCCTACTGCAACTTCTTATAGTGAACCGCCAAATCCTGTTCAGTGGCTCCTTCAATTCTTTGAGAAGTGGTGCTGTCTTCCGTGCAGTCCCTAATCATCTCTGCTCGCGCGTGTACAGAATAGCAGTTGTTCATCTTTGGTTCTTTGGTAACTACTATTGTATCTCATTCATTTGGGTGTTAATATGGACTAATAATGTAGGATCAAGTAGCATTGTCAGTTTCTGGATTTAAATATAGACAAGTGACTCGCTGAAACATAATCGGGTTTGAACTTGTTTAGTCTGTGACATAACCCTTTTTTATCAGATGAGCATGTTGTTGCAGACTCATAGACGAAAACACCTAAAGGTGCCTAGTCTGTCGGAGAGAATTGGGAAACATAAAGACAAATCTTAGCAGCATATGAGCTCACTATGTTTGTCCCTTCATTAATTTTAGTGACCACCCACCGCATCCTATCGACCAAATCGCAAAGGAGGTCTTGAATATATATTCGTAGTAAATCGAGTTTCTATAATATATTTGAATGGTAAAAGTCTGAATATATTAGCTGCAACATTCTAACTAATTAGCCATCATGTTGAATTATTGATGTTTCAGGATATATATGTCTTTGAGTCAGTTTTATGCTTTCACATCATTAGAATGCCCAGTCCTTGTCTGCAGTATGTACTGCTGCTTATTGAAAAAGGCCACTTGCAAGGAAACTGAAGATAGGGATTTATCTAGTGGCCCTGGAAAAGCATTGTATCAATCTGTTGGACTCCGTGATTATTTTAATGTGATCAATCAAGTTTAGGTTAGATCTTATTTGTCTGATCCCTGTGTCTAAGTGTGCAGGAACTTAGGAGCGTAGGAAGTTGAGCGGAAGACACAGCTAGTGAGAAGGATGGCACGGGAAGGGAGCCGACGGGCTCGGTGCATCCGAAGGACGAGAGAACTGCTCAAGGAGAAGGCCAGGAATTGAGTTCGGGTGAGCCCTATTCCGGATGGTCGAAATCACCTAAGCAAACCGAACCAGAGCAAGTCAACCGGGAAGTTGACTTGACAAGTGTTCGGTCAACCGAACCCTTTGATCGGTTGACCGAACCCCTTTTCAACAAAAGCCAGCCGTTAGAGACACGTCAACTGCCACGTCAGCAACCAATGGCTGATCGGTCGAGCGAACCGAAGATAGACCAGAAGACTTCGTCGAACGTACTGATCGGGCCAGCTCAGAGAGACCGTTGGCTGATTGATCGACCGAACACAAGGATCGGTCGACCGAACCTAAACTCGATCCAGTGAGACTGCACCTGGATGGAAGGCTGGGCAGGTACAGCAGGTTCGGTCGACCGAACCTGGGGATCGGTCGACCATCCTTCTCGAGTCAAAACATGATCCCGAAGATCAAGTTATCTGATAAGTCTTGGAACCCCTATATAAAGGGGTCTCGAATAGCTTTTCAGGACAACGAAATCGAACTACAACTCCTGTACTTACATTCTAGCAATAGTTCTGTGCTTCCAAGTGTGTAAAAGGCTTCTCCGCCTTCAGAGAAGGAGATTATTCATAGTGATTTATTGCTGCCTTGGATTAATAACCTTCTTGGTTGTAACTAAGTAAATAGCTGAGTCTTCCTTTTTTGTTCATAGTTTAGTTTTGTTTAAATTTATAACTATTACATTTATTTGAGTTTAAATTGATTGAGGAGGGTATAATTTTTATTTACAGGTAATTCACCCCCCTCTTGTCGGTCTCGCTACACCAACACAATCATTTGTAAGATTAATCGATTTAAAGAATTAAATAAATCGGTTGAAAGCATTAGATATTTAAATTATTAAAAATAAATGAAAAATCTTTTGCTCAGTCATAAAATATATTTTTTTAAAAATAATATTTTAAATTTTAAATGAGATGAATATTTTAAAAATTAATTTTTAAGATATATAAATTATGTTTCAGATTCACGCAATAGTTAAGTGAGGAGAGAACTATCGCTAAAATTAGTTTAAAAGGATATCTTGTGCTCTACCGTCTCCCGGATTTATTCAATCGATGAATTAGAAGGGAAGATCATCTAATTAAGACACTTAATTTTATAAAAAAAATATTTTGTGCTCCACAATGCTTTGAAATTATTCAGTAGGCTCGAATTAAACGACAAGACTATTTATCTTTAAAATTAGTTGCATAAATCCAGACACCTACATAGAATATTAAAAAAACAAAAAATCGAAAGCACATTCTCATCTGTGTATACTGACTGATATGGCAGCGAGGAAGAGCTGTTTGGCCTACCATATCAACACAATGAAATGATTTGATGAGTTGTGAGATAGCACACTGTTCCCTCCTTCCTACCTTTTTCCTATTCATGCACAAACTTCCACATGCATCAAATTATAGGTCTCTGGTCCCTTATCTTTTATCTTCTTTGACTCATTAGTGTTCCCTTCACCAAAAGGCATGCCGTGGAAAGGACGACAACGTGGATGCAGCCACCCAACCACCTCTTTTAAACTCATACAACTCATTTAATTCACGGGAGAACACCAATTTCCTATTTTCAAATCTTCTTCTTTTTTTAAAATTATTATTTTATATTTGAGTCCAGAGTAAAGGAAACAATCGAAAGAGCATCAAGTTGGGCAAGTGTTAGAGTAATTATTGGTCAAGGCAGGGGTGGGGTTGAGCCGTTCTAGGCGAGGGAATGTTGAGTGATGATACTCCGTAAATAATCTACGATCGTTAGTATGAGCTGACCAAATTGAGCTCCTAGGAGGAAAAAAAAAGAAGAAGAAGAATGAACTCGATGGTCAGAATCGGAAAGTGCTCGGGAGTCCGAGTCAGATCAAGAAATGCTTCGGAAAATCGGAGTTGGATTTAGAAGGTGCTCGGGAATTGAGTTTCAAATTCTGGTTCGGAATCTGAAAATGTTTAGGAATCGAAGTCGGAGTCAGAAGGTGTTCAGAAATGTGATCGAGAATCTAATGGTACTAGATTTTTGAAATCAATGCTCGAGAAATCAGCTTGAAATTAAAAATACTCAGGCAAGTAGTCTTGTTGAACTTGTCGAGCGAATGTCTTTGGTTCATTTTTTGGATTAGGAGATGGTAGATAATGTAATTATGATAGGACCGTGGTCACAATTAGTTGTGGTCCTTTTCTGATTATAGTCATCCCTTACTCGGTGCCCAGTAATTTGATCATTCGCTCATCACTGTCAGTCTCCGGAAATCTTTAATCATTCATCCCAACCTAAGCTATAATCTAATGGAAAAGTAAATTCAAGGAGAGATTGTAACCCTCAAATCACGATCGTCATCTAACTATAATTATATTATAGATCATCTCTTGATAAAAAAAAAAAAATATATATATATATATATATATATATAACAGAGGATCTTCTCTTATGAAAAAAGCGAATTTTAGTTGGATAAAGGTCTCTCCTCTCCTCTCATGTCCATGGTGGTAAACAGGTTTTAATGGATAAGTTGGGACGACTAGCAACTTTACCTAAAGCTTCTTCCAATTATTCTCTTTGAAGGAACAGATGTCGACACAAAATGGGTCACTCCGTAAAAAAACTATTAACTAGGGTTTGATGTGAAAAATAACTTGATTGATTTTCCCAATCATCCTGCTAATTTGAGTTATTTGCAAAAGCCCCATGATAATTTAAAACATCATTTTTTTTATTAGAAAAATATAAAAAATTTATGACGAAGTTGTAATGTACCCAATTGCTGCCCCTAAGGTTTTATGAAAGGATTATAAATCATGATATCAAATGATTTTCTAGATTGGAGGAATTTATTCTATATAAAAATGAAT
Source organism: Zingiber officinale (assembly GCF_018446385.1). Lineage (NCBI taxonomy): Eukaryota > Viridiplantae > Streptophyta > Magnoliopsida > Zingiberales > Zingiberaceae > Zingiber > Zingiber officinale. The sequence continues at coordinate 243,955 of NW_024589905.1, read as the reverse complement.
TTTAAAATTCAAATTTTATTTTTATATGATGATAAAAAGATGAATATGTTCATTTTCAGTGTTCTCGTCAACCCGTCCCAGTTAATACGGAGGCTATTAATCTTTAGAATAGTGACTAGATATAAGAGAGATATTTATCTCAATTTTTTTGAGATTTAAACCTTAAATCTCATGATGATAACACTTCATGCGCTAGTCATTAAATATATTCTTACATGATTTATGAGAAGAGTGTGGTGACATCCTTATAAAAAGTTATTAATAGATTTAGAAATTTCTAATTTTAAAAAATAGAATAAATATAATTTTTTAAAACCATCAATATTTTTTTCAAAATCATTGACCTTAAATAACTTATTTTTTATAAAAAAAAAATATGAATAAATTTAAGGGTCCTTGTAATTATAACTATATTTATTTTATACAAATTTAAGACATTTAGAACCATTAAATAATTTTGAACACTGGCATAAAGTCATTAATAACTGTAAAAGGCTATAAATTAAAAGAAAATTTGAATAAATTCAAAGGATCACTTTATTTTATATATTTTAGAAGAATCTAAAATTATAGAATTATTAATATATTTTAGATAAAAAAAATTATATGAAATAACTCAATTTTAGCTTTTTACCTTGTTTCCATTCGGCCTAATTAAAAAAAAAAAAAATAGATTCAACACTTTAATTTAGTATTATAAAAGTATCCATACCAATTTTTCTATCTAAAATATATAATTTAAAATAAAAAAATTACTTTATAAATTTGAATATAAATTTTTCAATACACCATATATAAAGTTTTCTATTTGTTCTTTCTATTCTATAATATTTAAGGAATAAAATTCATTTCCTAAATTTAGAGAAATGTTGTTTATAAATATATAATTTAGGAAATGGATAAGTTAACTTATATAAATTTTAATAAAAATTTTAAATAAAACATATAATGTGAATGCTTCTAGGATAAAAGGTTAATTTAGTTTAGAATTAGATTGTAATGGGCAGTGCACATTTTAGAAAATTAATATACCCTTCTTTTAAAATATATTAAAATTGAATGTTCATTTTTTTAATATTTTTTATAAAAAAATAAAAACCAATGGAAATTCTTCATCCACGCCATATCATTTAGTTTTTTTTTAAAAAACATTGTTATAATTTTCGATAAGCTTGAATTAAATATTTATGAACAAATTTAATATTTAACTTAATAAATATTTATTTATATTCATTTAATATAAAATAAATAAATTTAAATAATCTATTAAATTAAATAATTAATATTTATGAATAAAAATTATAAATTATGTTTATCAATATAAACTAAACAAATAAATAAATTTTTATTATCATCAAAATTCCAAACAATTTTATATCATCTAAATAAATCAAATTTAAACCAAAATTAAACTAATATTCGACACATAAAAATAAAATTAACTTAAATTTGAATAATCATCCTAATGAATTGATTCATTTTCCACACTTGACTCGATTATTTGATGGCAGTTTCCATCGATCATTTTCATATTAATTCCTCAGGTTAATTTAAAAAAAAAAAAAAGATAGATCTTCCCGTCCATCCAAGTAAACACCGTGTTAAAATAACCATGAAGAGCAGGAGAACAAGACAGTCTTGTCCTCCCTCCACCATCACCGCCAACCTTTAAACTCCCTGCGATCACTGACACATCTCCTACCTCGCTTTGACCCAATCCCGACCTTCCACATCGCTATCACTCACCTCAAGATCGGTGCAAATTCCCACTTTGATAAAGGAGAGAGATCATCATGTAAACGTATGAACGTGCAATTTGATCCATAACGAACGTCCATCACCCACCTGCTTCGATTTCCTTCTTCTTCCTCAGCTGCTGCTGCTTCTTCTTCTTCTTCTCTCTCTCTTTTTTTCTCTTTCTCTTTCTCTTTCTGAATTTGCAGCGAGAGCAGCACCAAAAGAAGAGAAAGAAAAAAAAGCAGGCGGAGGAGGCGAGGGAGAAAGCTGGATTATGAGAGATTGTGCCGCTAATTTGACCAAAAGTGGGAATTTTGGCCGTCAATTTGACCAAAGGTGGGATTTTTAGGAGGAAGAAGTCGGGAGAGGAGGTGAGGTTGAGGGGGACATGGGGAACGTGACGTCGTCGGTGGCGGCGCGGTTCGCGTTCTTTCCACCGGAGCCGGCCACTTACGAGGTATTCCGGGAGGGGGGCGGCGGCGGCGGCGGCGGGGAGGGCAGGCTGCGCCTGTCGGGGTTATCGCCGGAGAAAAACGTGGAGGTGCACGTGGTGGAGACCAAGGCCGGGAACCGGGTGGTGGCCACCTTCTGGCGCCACCCCGCCGCCCGCTTCACGCTCCTCTACTCCCACGGCAACGCCGCCGACCTCGGCCAGATGCTCGACCTCTTCCACGAGCTCCGCGCCCACCTCCGCGTCAACATCATGAGGTAGCTAGGGCAAAGCCCGTTCTGTTCCTTCTCTTCTCCTCCTCCTCTCCAATCGGTCAAAATCTTCCAGGATTTTTTCTATGAAAAAGGTCGAATTTCGATGCTGCAAACCCTAGATTCTTCCATTCTCAAGCAAAAAAATTGTTTCTTCTAGCGAAATATTACGTGATTTGGCCATTGACCAGGAATTTCTTTCTGCCAAATTAAGCTGAAAATATTTAACTTTGATGCTGCAAACCCTAGGCTCCTTCTTTATTTTGCCGCCAAGATTGCATTTTTAAGCAAAAAATTGTTTCTTTTAGGCAAATTCCACATGATTTGATCATTGATTTGGAAATTTTCTAAGAGATTGAACTGAAAAAGGTTGAATGTTGTTGCTGCAAACCCTAGGTTAGTTTCCTGAAGTAAACAATTCCAGTCTACTATCTTCCTATGATGAATCTGAAATATATTCACGCTGTCATAAGTTCTAAATTTGCATCTCGACTACAAAGTCTCGCAATCTGATCTATTCTATGATCTTCATTTTGCAGTTACGATTACTCGGGTTATGGAGCATCTACAGGGAAGGTAAGCATGGGAAAGTTCATAAGAAGCACAAGTAAAGTAATCTAATAAGTGAGATTTTGAGGAACTGTTTATAGAATCTCCTTCTGTATGAAGAAATGATTCATCAAAATAATGAGTCGGACACATCTGAGATTAACAAATGTTCGGGAGTTCCTCTATTCAATCATTTTCCTTTTTCTTGTTGCTAGATATCTCGTTCGCGTACATCTTCTCCCTTTTTATGTACTAGCTTTAGTTAACTTCTACCTTTTGTGCGAAAAAAAATTTGGCACAATGAAACTTTAGTGCTCTATTGTTTTAACTATCCAATGTGAATTAGAATCTCTATTTCGATGTTTGCAAATAAATCTGTTCATAAATATTGACAGATTTAGCTACTATTCGATATAGTTCTTGGAAAATATTAGCGATAGACCAAAATATAGTATTGTGAGTCTAACATTCTTTCTTGTTGCTTTTCATCCTTGCAAAAGCCATCTGAGTTCAATACATATTACGACATAGAAGCCGTGTTGGATTGCTTGAAAGAAGAGTACGGTATAAAACAAGAGGAGCTCATTTTGTACGGTCAGTCAGTTGGCAGCGGACCAACGTTGCACCTGGCTGCGCAATTACAGAAACTACGAGGTGTTGTCCTCCATAGCGCAATCCTCTCGGGCATACGAGTGTTGTATCCTGTAAAAGTGACATTTTGGTTCGATATCTTTAAAGTAAGGAGTTGGACATTTACCCCTAGATTTTAATCGATATATTTTGTTGTTAATGTAAAGTCTTTTGTTTTGTTTTTGCAGAATATCGATAAAATTCGATTGGTGAACTGCCCCACTTTCGTCATACATGTAAGTTTTTCTTGTATCTCGTTGCATATGAACATCAAGAAACGATGTGTTGGAATAACATTATGATGTTTTCAAGAGCTACTTAAATTTTGAAAGTGATCAAATTTAGGTCCAATAGACGGTAAATTGAGAGAAATAAGTTGAACGGATATGGGGCAACCGATAGCTTCCATAACTAGTTAGAAGCTATTGTTTTTGAAATTGTCAAATATGATGCACGATCTTGTACCCGGTTGTTTGATTCACTTCATTCTCTTGATAAGTCACTTGTGATCATTCGAAAACACTTGATATACAAATTCCTTATCGAATGCTGTTTCTATGCAGGGAACTGCAGACGATATTGTCGATTGGACTCACGGTAAGCGATTGTGGGAACTATCGAAAGAAAAGTATGATCCACTTTGGATCAAGGGTGGTGGTCACTGCAACTTAGAGACTTACCCCGAATACATCAAGCACCTAAAAAAGTTCATCAGCGCGATGGAGAAGCTTTCCGCGAAACAAGCCAAACAAAACAGTCAACCGCCATCGGCTATTAGAGAAGTGAAACACAACAAGTGTTTACGATTCGGGAAGTGACCGTGTGATTAACGATTCGGGAGGTTCATCTCCAGCCTTGTCTTAATTCTTTGAACAATTCTTGCGGATACGACAGGTTTCTAGTGGCGCCAGTCTTGAGGCCTATATGATCAGCTGAAGACCGATAACAAAATATCCATACAGAAGGCTTCACGATTTGTCTGAGAGGACACTGAAGAGTTGGAAGTGTTTTTTCGAAGATCATGAAGCAATCAAGCATGTTCCCAAGAATTGAATTCTTTGCAAAAGACTTTTTACTCTAACACTAGTTCTTTTTTGTAAGATGTGAGCGAACCATGTTCGACATAGATGAGATTGTGTTCCTTTTGGGGGACAGCAAACAAGAGATGACGCGAAGGATGAGAATCGGGTGATCATTATATTAGTCGGAAACTGTTGTCACTTGTAAATTGAAGTAGAAAGATATGTAGGAGGATGATGCTATCCATCAGTTCTTTGATGTTATCCTTCTTTTTACCTCTAACCAAAGCTAGTAGGTTTGAGGCCATTTGTGCCCTCTATGCACTCCACTTTCATCCTTTGTCGAATGATTCTGTCTGAAAATTAAGAAGACATGAATTGGGGTGTGATCTTTTTGTTGATTTGATGAAGATTTTATGTCCTTGTGTAATACAAGGAGTGTTAGTGTCGGATCAGGGAAGGATCTTAGATGTTGGTCTTTCGACATTCAAGTTAGTGCTCGGTCTCAGAGAAGAAAATAAACGAAGCAAGTAGTAGTAGAGAGTGTGTAGAATAATGGAACATTATATACTTTTGTCTATGGATAGAGATTCCTTTTTATAGTGTTATTGTATTGTTTATGCACGTATCCCAAAATATATGTATGTTTTCAAAGTTTATTTAAGAAAAAATAAGTCCTGGTTGGGGTTGTAAGGTTGTAAATATAGTTCTATATTGAAAATGCATAGGAAAAATCATGGGTTTATAAGAAAAAATATCTTCATTGGCATGAGCTCTTTTGGGTAGAGCACAAGAGCAAAATCATAAAGACTTAGTCCTAAAGTGGATAATATTATATCATTGTGGAGATATCTAAATTCTTTTCGATCTAAAGTGGATAATATTATAAGGCTAGACTGGTCTAGTCGGAAGAGTCTTCCTAATATTCTGGTTTTTTATTTTATAAGTTTTGATATGTTTAACTACAAACAGAAAAGAGAAGGTAGGCTCATTACATTAAAAAATCTATGGGAATACTCATACCATAAATAAATAATTGAGCGTGAGAGCCAAATGAATCGAAAGATTCATGTTTGGTAGAAGCTTCTGAAGTATAACCTTAGATTCGATGAGATAGGCGATAGGTCGAGCGAAATCTTGTCTACTTGTTGGAAAGGGTGGCTAATCGACCATTTTCCTCGCTCGACTGAGATAATCGGTAATATTATTACTTAATACCTGAGTCAAGATAAGATGCCTATCCAATTGAAGGGCCCAAGTACGCATTGATCACGCCTGACCGATCATGGCTGACTTAGACACATCACTAATATTATTAATATCTTTGGTTTCTTTTTGACTTTGACTATCACCTCAGTTGATCTTTTTCATTTTAACCTATTCTTAGGAGGTTCATCTTTATCGCTGTATCATCAATAAAGATGCTTATTTCTATATCTTTCTCCTCTATCGACCGAATTATCTTCTTTGTCAACCACGACCTATTGATAGCAGTCTTCTTTAAGCACCTAGTCCTAAAACATCACCTTTCTACGTTCCTCTTTCAGTCGCTCTCTCCCTCATATCCCTCATTCATCACCTCTATGCCCTCAATGTAGGTGTTAACACTAAGTGTAAGTTTAACTAGTATAGATTTATTCAGTAAAGAAGAATAAAACATTTTAGGCAAATAAAATATTTTTCACATAAGGATATTTATTTATATTTATACAATAAATATTTATCTAAGTTTATAATTATAGGAAAAATTACTTTTTTTCTGACTTTATTTGTAAGGCAATCGTCGAGGTCAAACTAGTCAACACAGTCAAAATATTGTGCATTCCTCGGGTACGCGTTTACTTGGAAGGATAGGAAAGGGAAGTGCCTTGTGCAATTTTACTTCATGTCCACCCTTTCCCATCATCTTTCTCCGTTCCCCTTTCTCCTCCTCGTCGAATCCGCCGTCACCGCGCCGACCGTCGATTGGGAGGAGGGAGGAGGAAGGAGGGTGGAAATGGCGGGGTATCGCGCGGAGGACGACTACGACTACTTGTTCAAGCTGGTGCTCATCGGCGATTCCGGAGTCGGCAAGTCCAACCTCCTCTCCCGCTTCTCCCGCAACGAGTTCAACCTCGAGTCTAAGTCCACCATCGGCGTCGAGTTCGCCACCCGCAGCGTCACCGTCGACGGCAAGGTCCTAAAGGCCCAGATTTGGGACACCGCCGGCCAGGAAAGGTACTGCTTTTCACTCTTCTCCTTTTTTCCTTTTATAGAGAGTTAGGGTTTCCTTTCAGGAAGTTGACTTCAATGGGATGCCGATCTGTTTCTTGGGTTGTTCGTTCATGTCCCCTGGGGATCTAGGAATTCTGGAGTAGGCTCTGCATGTACCGCAGCCAGTAGTTGTTGATTTCATCTGATTCTTATTAGATTTACCTACTGGTTGGAATAGAATAAGCAAAACTATCCCAATAGTTTTCCTGTTAGATTTAACCTTCCTCTTTTCTGAGAAAAAAAAATGTTGTTCTATATCTTGAGTTTGCATCTAAGAATTAGATAACTAAGCATGACATTCAACTTCAGTTTAAGTCTGAATCTTGATCACTGTAGTACTCTATTATTGGCGGCAGCAATTTGTTACTTATTACACGTTTGAAAGCAATGTAGTGAAACCTTACAATATGCTGTTCAACTTATTAATTGATTAAATCTCAAAACTAACTTGGCATACATAATAATTTGCATTAAGTTGATGAAGATCCAAGCATCCAAGTTAAATCAATATTGCTATTGAATTAAGAAAATGACAGCTCAAACTATAAGGCTTTCATCAACAGGAGATTGAGGATCATCAACCCTGCACTCTGAAACAAAGTATGGCATCACAACACTTATTATTATTCAAATATATATATATATATATATGTGCATTGTGCTATTGGGGACAGAAAATTTACATATCTGTGTAATATTGAGGGTCAAACCTTAGAATTGTGACAAACATAGCAAAGCTTCTACGACCAAGATGTGATGAACCGCATTGGATCACCACACTTGTTATTTGCTTTGCTTGATAATAGGATGTTTCCACTAATCTATTGGATTCATTGTGAGATTGGGTTGTACACTAAGACAAATCTTTACTTAATAGACACCCTTGCCTGATGGAACCTTCATATCCTCAAGTTATAATCAGCATCAGTTGTGCCTAGCTGATTGAGATTGTTTTAGCTGTGGCCTACCTATTGGGACTGTCTTTGCCGTGATTTAACTGACAAGAAAGGACTTAAGAGTTTCCCTGGATCAATTGATGCTTAATTCTGCTTCTCACAACTCTTAGTATTAAGAAAGCAAAAATGAATTGGAAAAGTACGGGAGGCCTTTATATTTTCTAGATCACCTATAATATGTGTCACCATTTGGGAGACTTGAGGTCAATCTTGATTGTTTCTTATTGGGTTACACGTGGCCCTTGGTTGAGGTTAAATTGTAGGTATAATTTCGTCTACTAGGTTACAAAAGAAGCAATCATTTATGATGTTGAAATCCTACTAGCACTTGATGAACCAGAAGAGAAGTCTGATTGCCATACACTTGGGGTGAGATAGTCTTGTTCTGGTTGAGGCTAGTTTACCATTCTTTGATCTTTTATGCGAAACTATCATGTACTGGGATTACAGTAATACTTATTATTTGAAACACAAGCAACTTTTTCTTCTATCATAGGCCAATGCACTAGTTTGTTTTAACCAAATCACCTTAAGAGAGACACATAGTAAGGTATCGGTTTTCAATTTGCAATCAAGAAAATAAAAATTGTCCTTCTAATACTTTGAGGGAGATACTGGATTCACATATTTGAACTATGATCAACCATCATGCACAAGTGCATTAACAAGTGACTTGCCCAGAAGGCTACTGAAGTTAGACCCATGAACAAAGTGTAATAACAAATCAAATATCAAATCTGGATGTGTGGACAGGAACAAAGTTAGACCCAGTGTCATCTATGTCATATTTTTTTTTTTTTATATTTGAAGTAAATAGTAGATGAGGTTAGGTAATGCTACCATCAGTAAGCAATTTATATAAGATTATTTTACTGCTTCACTTCGAGAACATAAACAAAAGTGCTTCTTCTTGTTTTGTCAACCCATAGGAACTAAAGCATAAACATTTTTTTTAATGCTAGAAAAAGAAATAATTCAGGTAAATAATTTGGAGATTAATTGGAAAGAATCCTAGATTAACATTTTTTATGTTAGTAATAAATAGGGAATGATTATTCCAATTAAGTCTAGTGTTTTTTTCTTAGAATATGTGTTTTTGCATTTGTTGTTGAGTCAAAGTCTATAAAAAAAAGTACAAGGTTTTATAATATTTTCATCTTTAAATTAATAAATTTTTTAATTTGTTTTCTTTGTGCGAGAGTTGTTCCTCATGCCCCATGTTCATCTACTGTGGTATATCAAGTGGTAAAGTTAAAAGTTGGCTCGGTTCTATATCTCCTTTTATTATCACAATTTGCTCTTGTGATTCCCTTTCCAACTTTGCCACTTGGTTCCTTCCACCATCTCCTCCCTCACTAGCCACCATCACCTCACAAAGCTGAATTGGGAAGCCCTGCTTCTTCAATCCCTACAAGACAAGCTTCCTTCTATTCAATCGTCCACTAGTGCCATAGGTGCAAACTATCGTCACTGCAGCACCATGCGAAGTCTAATGCCTTCTCCTTGTTTTTAGGAACTCATCCTCCTCCCTTTTCAAGCAAAATCCCTAGCCACCTACCTGCTTGGGCACCCGATAGCACCAGAAACATCACAATCAGGGTCACCTCTTCTCCTTCTGGTTGCATCAACATCTGACATAGCCAGCCGGTATCATCTCTCTAGGATCTCAACATTGACATTAACAACATCCAAGAATTTTCTGACACCACCCTAAGCGACGTCATTGCCTACATCTTCTGAAGTTGACACTCTCATATCGCAGCCACCATACCACAAAACAGCTCCAAATCCCAAATAATTACATAAATTGGGCATTTTGTGCTCTAGTCTTGAAGTTTTGTAATTTTACTTTTTAGTAAAAAATTATTCTATTACTATAGTAACAGTAATAAATAAAAATCAATTTTCACTAGAATTAATTTATGCACCACGAGATTCAATTAGCACATGGACTTCAATCCAGATTCTGCAATAGAGAGATTCACATCAACTAATAACACCATTCTTTCGTGACAATTTCTGTTCAAATTTAACAGGGACAATTCATTTATGTGCATTATGTATTTTCCTCACATATCATCTATTTTTATCTATCTTTATTATCTTTATTATCATTTTTATCTAGTTACTTGTATGTGATTTTAATACATTTAAGTTCGGCTTAGTAATCTCTATATCAAAAATGAAAAAAAGAAGGGAAAATGAAGAAAAGCTGAAACAGGAAAACAAATCAAAAGAGAAACATGTGATTTTGATTTTCATACTTATTGTGTAAATGATTTTGATTGTCATACTTAGTGTGCAATGATATTTGAGATAAGCTGGACGAAAAGAATGGAATGTAGAGATCCGTGAATGATATATCACATCAATTGGTTCATCTCTGAATTGGAGATTGTTCTTTTGTTACATAATTTGATCGACACTCGCAGGTATCGTGCAATAACGAGTGCTTACTATCGAGGAGCAGTTGGCGCGTTGCTTGTGTACGACGTCACTAGACGTGCTACATTTGATAGTGTTACCCGCTGGCTGCGGGAGCTGAGGGATCACACTGATCCTAACATAGTGGTGATGCTGATTGGGAATAAGTCGGACCTCCGTCATCTCGTTGCTGTTCCTACTGAAGACAGCAAGGCTTACGCGGAGAATGAGTCATTGTATTTTATGGAAACCTCTGCTCTAGACGCAACGAACGTTGAGTTAGCATTTCAAGAGGTCTTGACTCAGATTTATCGCATTGTCAGCAAGAAGGCAGTCGAGGCAGGTGATGATGAAGCCTCTTCTGTACCAAGTAAAGGCGAAACAATAAATGTGAAGGATGATTCTTCTGCATTGAAGAAATTTGGTTGCTGTTCCAGTTAAGCTGCTTTCTCTTTGTGATGCATTATTTTAGTTTTTTATGTGTAATATTTGAATTCATTATTTCTTCCCTAAATTAGTCACATCTTGCACCTGAACATGGATGAACTGAGGTCTTATTATCTTAATGCTTGTTACTGCAAATTTGCCTGTATTCTGATCACAATTGGGACGTCATTATGTTTTGAATTAGAATGGACTTTTTAATTTATCTGTGTGTATTTTAAGACAGTTTAGATTTATTTATTTTTTGCTTTGAAATATTATATTAAAGGTTATTTTATATTGACTACTATGAGCATCTACAATGGATACTTTAATAGGGTAATTATAACACCCCTTTGATGTTAAGTGTTAACACCCCCTTCACTTGAATTCGTTCAAGTAAATGTGGGATGGGCTTGACCAACCCATCCCATGTGTGTATTTTTTAATTTTATTTATTAAAAAATTATAAATTTTAATATTATTTTTTAAAGTAAGATTATTATTTAAATTAATAATAATAATTGTAATATTTTAAAATATATTTATTTAATATGATATAATTTTAAAATGAGTTAGTAGACTATGAGATTCATAAATAAAGAAGGTTAATGTTAAAAGGAATTTAAGTGAAAAAGATATGTTATTATAATGAGTATGTGACAATGAATCTTATGCTTTTTATGAGGTAGTGAGTGTTATAATGAGAGTGGGTTATGAATGTATAATATTATTTATTTCATTTCAAGGGGAACAATAATTTCATCACATATTCATAAGTATAGACAAGATGCAAATTAATTTAGTTAAATTAACATCAATTGTAACGACTCGGCTCCTTGGGCGGTCTAACTGACGACTCATTTGGCGGTCAAACTGGCGACTCCTTATGTCGTCGATCAACGACCCTCGGCCGTATCGTTGCTCACTAGGTCGTCTCACCCCTGACCAGTGGATTTTTGCCTTCCTAGTTGGGCCGTCCAAGGGACCGCCAAGGGGCCGCCAGTTGGACCGTCCAAGGAGCCGAGAGGTCAGGTCGTTACAATAAAAAGACGCCTTTGAAATATATTTATTTAATATAATATAATTTTAAGATAATTGAGCGGACTTTGAAACACATAAATAGTGAGTGTTAATATTAAAAGGGATGTAGATGAAAGGAATATATTGTAATAATCAGTATGTGGTAATGGATCTTATATTTTTTTTATCCGGTGATGGATGTTATAATATGAGTAGATTATGGATGTCCTAATACTATTTATTTCATTTTCGGGAGAATAATATTTTCATGACATATCCATAAGTATAGGCACAATGCAAATTAATTTAGTTAAATTAACATCAATAAAGAGTTGTTCAAGCTCGGGCAAATATAATTTTACTCTATTGTAGCGCAAAATAAAGAAGAAAAATTGATTATGTTCATCCTTACCGTCCGTCTCCAAAGAAATAAATTATGAAGTCTGAACTGGTCGTCGATTTGGGAGCTTGCTATGTAGTTTTATTCTACATTCAAAATGTTGTGGTCAAATCATGTAGTAATAATTTTATGGCTATGTTAAAACTCTTTCGATGAGAATGAAAAAGAGGCCTTCCGCATTTAACGAATCGTCAAATAGGTGTGCTTATTTTGAGAATACTCTTGATATAACGTAGGGGTTGTTAAAAATAAATTTGATCTGTCAATTTATCCGAGTCAATCTGAAAAAATTAGATTCGGATTAAGAATTTTTAAGTTTGGATTGATTTAATTTTGGGTTGGGTTTAGGTTGACTTAAATTTAGGATTTAAATTTTTTTTTAAGAATAAATTAAATTTAATTTTAAAAATTAAGATATTTTATGTACATAAATAATAGAACGTAATATAACAATGATAAAATATTAAGATAAAAATAAAAAATTATAAGAAAATAATGAAAAAAAAAGATTTTGTTTGGATTGAGCAGGTTATTTGAATTGACACCCCTAAAGGTATCCACAATGAAAAATATTTGGAGATAATATTTCTCTAAATATCTTCTCCTCAAATATTATTTTTTGAACTTCTGGTAATTTTTCTTTTGTGACATGCAACTAGGCCCATCTTTTGGCCCACTAAAAGATGGGCAACAGTGACTTTTTTTTTTTTTTGTAAGGTGGGATTTGAGAGATATTTGGTAATGAGTTCTATAAATATTTGATTGAGAAAATATTTAATTATGAAATTTAGGATATTTAAGGAGTAAAATATTTGATTGATGATGTAGATGTGAGAACATAAATATTTGGAAGAAATATTTAGTTTATTGTGGATGCTCTAATACAATCTGGTAGCTAACTTAGTGGTCGGTTATAAGCTCACTATGTGATTACCACTCATCACATAACTTGGGAACGAATTATGAGGAATGAGCGTAATCACTTTTTACTAAATATAATAGTTATTTAATAATTATTATGACGGTTTTAAAGTGATTTTGATCCATTTAAATTAATTTTAATAAAATTTAAATAATTTTGACAAGTTGATAAAAGAAATATTTTTAATATAATAGTATTAAGGATTTAGATTTAATTATACATGTTATAATTATTTAGAGTAATTTTGATCCATTTATAATGATTTTAATAAAATTCAAATAATTTTGATAAAATTGACAAAGAATATTTTAATATAATAATATTTTTTATATAACAATTTTGATTGATATTAAATAATTAATTTTTCATAAATAGTCCCTACAACAATACTCAAATAAGTATATATGTGATATAAAACAAGGAATTTTTTTTATGATGATTTATATAATCTGGATGATCTTTTGATTTTTAAAATAATAATAAAAAAAATGAGATGGTCCAAGGATTGATTCTTGATAGGAGGGTTTATTCTATTGCACTGCCATGGCATATTCATCCCTTTTTTCTTACATCGATCAAAAGCTTCAAATAAGATCCACATTCTATCCAACAAATCACAATTTTACTTTGTGAAAAGTAAACGAAATGAAATGAAAGAAGATGCCACAACAAACATAACTGAACCTGCTTCACTGACCCTTAAACCAAGTTCACTTGTGAGGGAATTATGCTGCAGATATCCTAAATTAGAGCTTCATGGGGGCAGCCAGGGCTGGCTTTAAATAGGGAGATCACTGAACCTGAACCGCCTCGTCGAGGAGCATTCGATATCGAGAAGAAAGACCGAATGTGCTGGGTGCATCGCTGGGCGAGATCTTCTTTGACAGAGGCATAGAGCTCACACTCTTCTTCAGCATTGCAGTGCAGTGCAGTTATGAGCCCGCTGCCAAAGGAGATTTGCCCAGCTATTGACCTTCACAAAATACCTTCTTCTTTTAGTAAGTCAATGCCTTCCAACAAATCACACTTGCACATTTTATCATTTTGCACATGAATTCTTCATTGACGGTAGTAACTTGAAGTATATGTTGATTATAAAGGTGCCTAGGTGATTGCGCTTAGTATGGGTTAGGCCGGTCGATCAGCCGTTTATATATTATATAGGGTCGAGACAATATAATTCTTTCTGTCTATGATCATAACCTTCTTATATAGAAGCAACCAAGCTCGACGTTATCCAGCCTGGTTAATCATTTTTTTAAATAAACTCATTATGATGAATTTGTACGCAACTAAAGGATGCAGAACTCTTAGGCTGCCCGCTGCAAACGCTTCCCGATTTACCCTAGTGGTCGGGAAACTTTCGTGAGACTGGACCGGTCACCCCCAAGCTCGACATTCAATTCATTATCGGTTGACCATTTTGATTTTGTATTAATCTCGAATTTAATGCATCAGTTACACAGCAGTCGTGCCCGCACACGAATCAACATGGTTAAGTGCATTAATCTCGAATTTAATGCATCTGTTCCACTTGGGCAAATTTTGCCCCGACCGGTCCAACATTCAACGCGCGCAAGTCGTGCCCGCACACGAGTCAACATGGTTCAGTGTAATCCGAGCCCTGAATTTACATTGCGCACCCACGCGTGAGAGAGAATCTCTCTCCATACATTTGTTGATATCCTCAATGCATGTGAATCAATATAAATTAACCAACATGCCTTGAAACTTTCAATGTAGGAAAAAATATTTCTAATTTATAAAAATAAATATTGGAATTTAATGATAAAATATTTCTAATTTGTATGGATATAATGTTGGGAAAAATGGTTTATTATAATATAATTAGAAAATTTCACACATAATTTAAATTTAGATGGTGTTCTCTAATTATTATAGTTACTTAGATTGCAAAACTTGTCTAATTAAATTATTAAATTCATTTACAATATCAACTAACTATCTTAGGCATATTACGCTAAGAATGATTTAATTAAAACTTAATTGATCATTAAAATAAAAAAAAATTATTAATTAGGTCAGATAATATAGAATTTGTGGCAATCGACTCGGCAGTATATAAATTTCCCACTTACAAGAGTTACTCATGATGAGGGACCTAAAGATCATTGTGCATCCCATTTAAAGAAAAATCTTTACAAATACGTTAATTGATCATTAAAATAAGAAATGATAATCTCAATTATCCTCATTGACTATCTCCGCAGAAGTTTTCCATCGGGCACAAGGATAAATCGAGAAGCGTACCCGACGGTCAGCCCAGAAGCCCAGCATCCTTTGGTTACACCTCCTATTTGAAAGAAAAATTTCTACAAATATGTCGTAGTTAGATTCGAACCATAAATACTTGGGTGATAATTTGAATGTTCTATCGTGACACCATGATCCGGGGACTAATTGATCATTAAAATAGAACTAAGACATAGTAGTTAGATAACTAGTGATTTTTTTTATTACTAAGTCAAATGATATATTTCATGTTTCTAGTGGACGACGGAAAACATTCAACTATATTTTATACCCGATCTTGGTTAAAATTCACTCATGTGTAATTTTTTTGATGCATAATAATATGTGATATTAGAGATATAATTATAATATTTGATTATTTGTGGTTCTTTATTGAAAATTTTCATTTAGAATATATTCTATTTTTTTTAAAAAAAATCACATTAGAAGTACTATATTACTTGTAATTTATGAAAATAGAACTTTTCGAGATAAAAATGAAAATAGAGGTATTCTTACTCCAATTTTCCTTAAATAATTTCTAGAATTCTAAATTAATTTATCGTAATTTCATTTTTAAATATTTTGGTACATAGTTTTTATTTATTTGTATCTTAATTTTTATAATTAAAATTCTCCGGACAGTAATTTAAAACAACTTAAAATTAAAAAATATATTTAAAGAAAAAATAGTCACGCCCGGTGGGACTCGAACCCACAATCGCCTGATTAGAAGTCAGACGCCTTATCCATTAGGCCACGGGCGCTGTTGTACAAGGTGTGACAACTTTTTATTTAATATTATAATATAAAAGTGGCGTTATTTATGGAATCAATTATTCATATACAACCTAAATGACAAAATTCAAAATATCTCTGTTTTATTTTATTTTTTTATACTATGTATTTCTCAGGCTATTTCCTTTTTTTTAAAAAAAAATTGCTTTCCTCCATATAGTTAGTAAATAAACATAAATTATGTTTAATAAAATGAATTCTATGGGCATCCACAAAGACGTTAATGCCTGAGGCGTATTAATGTCGACTGGACGCTTTTTTTTTTATACTGTAATATTAATGCGTTCAAATAACGTGTTAATAGTACATATTCAAGAAAAAAAAGTATTAATGCATTTGCACGTTAAAAGTATTACGGATGCTCTTTCTCATAAAATTTATTTGGCTAAAATTCATTATTGGCGTAGCTGCATGGCTAAAAAATATCAAGATTCGAATAATTCTTGGATTCATTTACATCTTAACTATCCTGATAGTGATGTAGCCACATGAGTGGCAGGAGGTGTGACTGTACCCTGACATTAAAAAAAATGCTAAGAGGACATCTCAGTCATTTTGATCGATCTATTTATCACCATTCATCTTTGAAAATTATAATTGATCGTATATTTAGTGTTATGAATTGAAATGTTAAGTATTGAGTTTAAAAATAAAATATATACTAATAAATGAATAAATTAAATGGTAGAATATAAATTGAGGTGGCTATATTAAAATTTGATTGGATTCGAAATAAATTAGGTAGGGAGATAAGAATTATATTGGTTCAAATAGGGATTGATTTAGTGTTGATTTGGTTAAATTATAGTCGAATCAAATTTAAAGTTTAAATGAGTTCGATTAATTTCAAATGAGTTTCAATTAGGATATTTCAAAAAAAAAAAAAAAAATTCTCCGATCTCTCTCCCTTATCTCCCTACGCAAAAGCCTCACCATGCCATATGACACCGCTATACGGTAGCTCATCCTCTTTTTTATTTTTTTTTCTTCCCCTTCTTTTTCATAGTTAAAATGATTATTTAGATCAAAACAAAGTTCTTATATCTCCATTCCTACCATCTAATTTTGAAATACCAAAACCAGAATTGGTAGCATAGGAATTATAAAAAGTACGAACTTCTTTTTCAGAGGAAAATATCATTCCAATCTCAGGTAGCTTGACTTCTTCAACGGTATATAGATGGAGATGAGTCTTGATTCGCTTGATCAGTGTTATCCTTCATCTCATTTGAATCAAAATTTTCTTTTCCATGATAATTTCTTCATCTACATTAATTAAGAGAAAAGTAGTATAACTTCGAAACTGAACAAACAACTTAGGAGGAATCATCTTTAACATGGTAAACTCTATGCATTGAGAGAGAGATCGATAGCCAATATCAATAGTCAGGCTACACAATGTAAACTTGATTCAACCAACTATGATATCTTCAAATTCCTGATAGGGGATATATTTGTAGAAAAAATCAGAATCGACGAAACTTCCGTCACTCCAAGAATATCGAAGTGACTTACCGTGAAGAAGCTCTTGATATGAAGAAATTTTAAGAGATAAAAAACTGGACGATGGAATAATAAAAACTCTCTTACATTGAAATTCAGAAAAGAAGGAGCCTATAAATAGGCTTTACAAACTATCACTAGATCCTATAAAATATGATCACGTAAGACTAGATCCTATAAATTAGGATCATAAAGATAAATTCTAATCACCTAAAGACTCGGACAAGATTATCCTAATTAAAGACTCGGACAATGATTAACCTTTCAAATTATAAAATAAAATATTTAAATCTTAACTAAAAAATTACGAACCAAAAAAATAAAACATCACTTTATAATTCAACACTCCCCCTAAAGTGATGTTCTCAGAACTAATCCGAGCTTTGATCGCAGATCTTCGAATGCACCCTTTGGAAGTGTTTTTGTAAAAATGTCAGCAATGTTGTCTTCACTCTTAACTACGCCCATATCAATAATTTCGTCGAGCACTTTCTCACGAATGAAATGATGCTCAAGTTCAATATGTTTTGTCCTCGCATGGAAGACAGGATTAGACGTAAGTTTGATTGCACTCAGATTATCTCCATGAATAGGAATGGGTTGATCAATGGGTACGTGCAAATCTTCAAAGAGTCTACGAAGCCACATACACTCTTGAGCAGCCTGAGCAGATGCTTTGTACTCTGCTTCAGTCGTGGATAGAGATACTGAACTTTGCTTTTTGCTACACCATGATATACTTGTTGCTCCTCGCAGAAATACAAAACCAGAAGTTGATCTCCGATCATCCAAGTCTCCACCAAAATCAGCATCTGCAAATCCTTGTAAAGAAAACTCTACACCCTTCTCATAGAGTAGACCCAAGTTAAGAGTAGAATTAACATATTTTAAGATCTTCTTAGCCTCTTCGAAGTGTGGCTTCCTTGGCTCTTGCATGTATCGACTGACCATACCAACAGAGAAGGCAATATCCGACCTTGTTATTGTCAAATAAATAAGACTTCCCACAAGTGTACGAAAGGGACGAGGGTCCGACAAACATGTTCCTTCGTCACGACGAAGTCTTGTATTTACATCAAGTGGTGTAGATCGCTTCTTTCCATCAATCAAACCAAATTTCTCAATGAGTCGTTTAGCATAACTGAACTGAGACACATAAATTCCTTTATCCAGATTTTCAATTTGCAACCCAAGAAAATTACTAAGCTCCCCAAGTTTCTTCATATCAAATCGCAACGAAAGTTCTTCCTGAAGACGAGTGACCTCTGCATAATTGCTGCCTGTTAAAATTATGTCGTCCACATACAACAGAACGATCACCATGAGTCCTTGACGTTTCTTGATAAAGAGACTTGAATCTGCTTCAGAAGTTGCGTAGCCACAGAATCTTAAATATTCTGCAATTTTTCCGTACCACGCACGTGGAGCTTGCTTTAATCCGTAGAGGGCCTTCTTTAATTTACACACAAAATCCGGATGGTACTCGGACACATATCCAAGCGGTTGATCCATATAAATATGTCTATCAAGCTCTCCATATAAGAAGGCATTTTTGACGTCCAACTACCACAATTTCCAATCCAGGCTAGCCGCTAGTGCTAGAACAGTACGTACCGAAGTCATTTTTGCCATGGGACTAAATGTTTCTTCATAATCTTCCCCGTACTTTTGAGAGAAACCTCGAGCTACTAGCCTTGCTTTGAATCGGTCTATGCTCCCATCAGCCTTCCTCTTTATTCGAAAGACCCATTCGCACGAAACTGGTTGCACTTCAGGAGGTTTAGGAACCAAGTCCCATGTCTGATTTTTCTGCAAGGCATCCATTTCTTCTTTCATAGCAGCTTCCCATTCTTTTACTCCTTTAGCATCATCATAAGAGGAAGGTTCATCATCATCAATAGGATTAGCAAATAAGCAAGAAAAATTTGTAACAAAATTATCATCTCTATAACGAGATGGTCGCATAATATTTCGTCTCGGGCGTTAGTTGGTTATTTCCTCCTGAGAGCCATCATTTTGGTTTGGACACAAGCTCTCCTTTTCTCCTTGATTTTCTTTAGATATGTCTTCTGAGAAATGGGATAATGGCAAAGTTATCATATTATTTTCTTCCTTGTTGATATCTGCAGAATCATGGGAAGAAATCTCATCAAAGATAACATCGCGAGAAACAACACATTTATTAGTTGTAGGATCCATACACCGCCAGCCCTTTCTTTGTTCGTCATAACCGACGAAAATGCATTTGATTGCTTTAGCATCCAACTTACTTCTTTGAGAATCAGACACATGAACGTAGCAGACTGAACCAAAGACTCGAAGATACTTCACGTTTGGTTTAGCATCAAAAAGCAATTCATAAGGTGCCTTGTTATTGCTTGATCTGAGTGGCACCCGATTGATAACATAAGCTGCACATTTTATGCCTTCTGCCCATAATGCCTTGGATAAATTCTTCGCATGCAACCAACACTTGCAGGTCTCCACAAGGTGTCTAATTTTTCGCTCAGCCACGCCATTTTGTTGTGGTGTCTCCGGACAAGATAATTCTCTTTTAATGCCATTATTTCGACAAAATGAGAAAAATTCATTTGAACAGAATTCCCCTCCGTTATCTGTCCGTAAAATCTTGATTTTTCTACACAATTCTCCTTCCACAGTTTCCTTGAATTTTAGAAATTTTGAAAATACCTCTGATTTGTGTTTCACAAAATAAACCCATGTGAACCGCGTATAATCATCCACAAACAGCAACATATAGTGACATCCGGAATAAGAAGCAGTTAGAGTGGGACCCATCAAATCACTATGTATTCGTTCCAAAGGAGTTGTGCATCGTGAATTTGAACTTTTGAAAGGAAGTCTATGTGCCTTTCCAAACTGACAACCTTTACAAATTTTTTCATCCTCAACTTTTGATAGATCAGGCAAACCATCAACTAATTTTCTTTGAATCATAACCTTCAACTTAGTCATGTTTAAATGACCAAGTCTTGCATGCCACAAAGAGGAATTATCATTGCTACTCATCTTTTCAATGTATGAATTTGATGCAGATAGAACAAATAAATCATTCACACGCATACCAGTATGAACAACGTCGGCTTTAAATTCTTTGACGTTCCGAAGAAACTTCACATCTCGCGGTCCAAAGAGCACGAAGTTTCCAGCATCCACCGCATTTGCAACAGAGAAAAGGTTCTTTTGTATCCCAGGCACGTGATATACACTGTTTAGTGTTATTGATTCTCCACTATTATTATCAATAACAACGGTGCATTCTTTTTGAATTTTATGAATTGTATTATCAGCGGTGATAATACCCTTGCCGCTATCATGTAACTGAGAGCATGAAAAAGTTGATTCGTCTCCTGTAAGTTGATGACCACAACCGGAATCTACAATCCATTCATTATTGGTTGGATGCTTTGTGTGAGAAGTTTCTTTTGCTACTAAGCATGTTCCTCGTTGAGTATCAACAATATCAGTAAGAAAGCAATTCTTTCAATCATCTTCTTTTTCAAGCTTTTTGTCCACATCGGCCAAATTTGCATAATTTTTTGACTTTAATTTAACTCGATAATTTTTTCTAATATGACCGAGTTTGCCGCACCTATAACATTTGAACGTCTTCTTAGGTGCATTTGAATGATCTGGAGTACTTTCTTCTATCTTACCCTTTCCTTTATAAAAATTGCCTTTTTTAACAAACAAGGCACTCTTTGGCTCCTCCTTAATACTCGTTGTAGTCATTTGCTTGGCCAATGATTCCTGCGACGAGAGAAGATTTTCAAGTTCTTCTAGTGATGGTTGTTGAGCCCATCCTTGAATTGAAGTGATAAACGGAGTATACTCAGGTTGAAGACCACGAATAATATATCGCTTCTTTCTTGCTTCCGAGATTCGTTCTTCAGGATTTATAAGAGAGATTTCTGAACATAAATTTTTTACTTTGAGAAAATATTCAGAAATAGAGATACCTTCTTGCTTCGTAACTGCCAACTCATTTTCGAGCATTTGCAACCGAGCCTCATTCTTTTTATTGAACAATCGATCGAGAGTTTGCCAAATTTCACGAGTAGACTCACATCCGATTATATGCTCAAATATTCCATGAGAAATGGATCTCTTCAAAACAAATTCTGCCTTAGCATTTTGTTGCTTCCATTTCTTAAACGCTTTTGCATTTTCGATGATATTTGCCGGAGCGACAACTCCATTAGTGGAAACGACATCCCACAAATCTTAACCGACTAGATACGACTCCATACACGTCTTCCAGATCCGGTAGTTGGACTGATTCAACAATTCCAAACCAAGTCCCGCTACACGACCAATGCCTTCCATATCGAGAGAGCAATAACCTTCTTCACGAAAATAACCAAAGCTCTGATACCATGTAGAAAAAACCAGAATCGACGAAACTTCCGTCACTCCAAGAATATCGAAGTGACTTACCGTGAAGAAGCTCTTGATATGAAGAAATTTTAAGAGATAAAAAACTGGACGATGGAATAATAAAAACTCTCTTACATTGAAATTCAGAAAAGAAGGAGCCTATAAATAGGCTTTACAAACTATCACTAGATCCTATAAAATAGGATCACGTAAGACCATATCCTATAAATTAGGATCATAAAGATAAATTCTAATCACCTAAAGACTCGGACAAGATTATCCTAATTAAAGACTCGGACAATGATTAACCTTTCAAATTATAAAATAAAATATTTAAATCTTAACTAAAAAATTACGAACCAAAAAAATAAAACATCACTTTATAATTCAACGATATTATATTGCAAGAATCCGAAGGATATAATCACCATGGAAGATGTGCAAGAGTTATGATCATCAATATGAAATGAATACAAAAAGCATGTGAAACATTGAATATATTTGTCTCGTCTACTAAGTTGCACACGTGACAAATGCAGGGGCAGAGATCTAAGAAATAGCACTGCACATATCATACTTGGACTATCCATTTCTAGTGCCTATGTTGAGTATTTGGTACTCTAACATTAACACGGGGTAGGACGCTGAACCACTAAGATCATATGTAAACTAAAAACTCAGATACAGAGATGGACAGCTAGATCAATATCTGTGTTGAATATTTGTAACAAATTAGAGTAATATCGTGTACATGGTAGAGTGCCACCCATTAACTAAGATTCATTTGCTTGGTAGATGCTTGGATGAGTTAGGATTTGGTTACCACGAATTGAAAAAAGAAAAGATGTAGAAGAAGAAGTTGATTACCTCAAAGAGTATTCAAAATCACCACTCCTTGCTGCTATAACTTGATGCGCTTCTTCGAATCCTTTGAAAACGCTGAGGGAGACGAGCCTCGCTGAGGAAGAACAGTTGCTGCTTTAGCGAGGGGGGAGAAGCGGTTGCGGCACTTTCGAAGTAGTTAGGGCAGGGGAGGGAGAAGAGAAAACGGTAGGGGAGGGAGAAGTTGCTGCTTCAGCGAGGGGGGAGAAGTGGCTACGGTGCTTTCGAAGAAGATAGGGCAGGGAGGGAGAAGAGAAAACGGCAAGGGAGGGAGAAGTTGCTGCTTCAGCGAGGGGGAGAAGCGGTTGCGGCGCTTTCGAAGAAGTTAGGGCAGGGGAGGGAGAAGAGAAAACGGTAGGAGAGGGAGAAGGTGCTGCTTCAGCGAGGGGGGAGAAGAAGTCGCAAGGGGGGAGAAGAGAGTTAGGGCACGCGAAGAACAGATTTTGGCCCGAGTGAATTTCATTCGTGTCACGGAGAGAGAGGGCTGAGATGGAGGTGGACATGCGGGTTGCCAATAGGGTTGCGGAGAGTTGTCGCGACCAGTATCATTTCTCTACTAAATATTATAAGGAAATGAAATCATACATGATTCTTTTATCTTGAGTCATAGATAAACTTTGGAGATCGACAAATTATCATTTCAACCAAAACCAATAATTAAGGTCAAAATTTTCTAATTTAAATTTAGTTTCTAACTCTTTTCAATTTGAAATTTAGGCTTGGATTGTGAAATTAATCTACACAATGTTTATTTTTTTAAAAAAATTATGATGGTCCAGTTCTATGGAAATTTTTCATCGACCACTAGAGCAAATATCTAAAAATCTAATATCCTTTGATTGTATTTTCTATTTAGAGAAAATTCTTTTACAAATAAATTATAGGTAGGGATCGACACTACATTACTTATCCAGATCAATATGATCATAAAATTTTTTTATTAATCATTAGAATATATATCCAAAAGTGCTTGTAACTGATGTTTAGCAATTTAATATCCCAATTTTCCACTGACAATTACAAATCATTATAGTAAAATTTGAAAATGCTCGTATGTCGTAACGAACGGTTAAGCAGTCTAATATTTTAAATTTATCATCCTACTACAAATAAATATCCACTATATGAGCCCTCTGTCGATACATCACAGCCTGGGGCTCCTCTTGACAATTTAGATAATATTATCCGGGGTTGAATTTTTGCTTAAAAATATTGATGTTAAAAACACCCTTAAAATAAACTATTTAACAAACTGAATTTCTTTTAGAAATAAAACCCTGAATTTTTCTTTAGAAAAGAAGGCCAACCCCTAACCCTAAACCCTCTCGCCGCCGTGCCCTCCTCTCCCTCTTTCTCCCTCGTTCCTCCCTCGCCGAACGCCGCCTTCAGATAGAAGAAATGCCCAAAAAGAGTAGAGCAGTGAGTATGGATGAGCCTACTATTGCCGAGAAGCTTTCAAGCCTAGAGATGGTTAATGAAGAGAAATTAGAGGACAAACCCATCTCTGAACCAGCTGCGACCGTGGATCCCCCAAGGGCAGACTCCTTGCATGTTTTGTTAAGGCAAGCACTACGTGCTGATGATCGTTCATTGTTATTGGAGTGCCTACACGAAAAAGATGAGAAGGTACAATTTATTTTGTCTGTATTCTCCTGATCTTTGAAGCTGCTACTCTATTTTTGATTGTTTAATTAGGAAGTGATTTTTATCATGTAGTCCTGAATTGAGGTTTAAATTTTTCCTTATTTCGACACTTGTTGAGTCGGGTTAATTCTCAGATTTAGCGGCTCTTCCCTAAAAGACAATGCCAAACTGAATCTTGAAGTTAAAAGCTCTTGACTTAGTTAATTTCAAATATATAACTTTAGGCTACTAGGTGTTCTTGTGATTTAGATCGTTTAGATCAGCTTGTTTTATTATCAATAGTTTATGGAATTTTTTATTTTTTTTTAGTTTGTTCATATGCGATTCTGGAATATCTAATTCTTGCAGGTTATTGCCAAATCGATATCACATCTAAATCCAGCCAGCGTTGCCAAACTTTTGGAGCACCTTTCATTCATGGCAGATTCAAGGTAGTTTTCTACTTTTCTTATCATTGTTTATTTTTATTGGATGATATCAAAGTTGCATGAGAAATCTGTTAGATTAAACGTAAACAAATGGCCTCATTCATTTTTCTATAGTATAATCCTCCAAGATGAATTCTGTGATTCTCATTAGAGAATAGGATATTGAAAAGTTACCTTTGTAAAAGGTTAAAAACACTGCTTTATTTAACTTTTTTTTCTTTTGTGTATACATTTAGCCTGTATGCATTAGCTTGTCAAAAAAATTACTTAGTTGATGAGCTTACCCATTAAGGCATTGTGCTAAACATAATATATTAAAAATTAAAGCAAAAAACACTATAAAAAAAAGAAGAAAGAACCTTGATTCAAAAATTTATCAAAAAAAAAAAAAAGATTCACAATCTGAACTTTGATTTGACAACCTTGATTGTGGTCACTACTCCATTGCACCATGGAGACAGGTCTTCAAAGAAGTCACAACTTTAGTATGCAAAGATTAAAAAAAAACATTTTTTGGCCCTACCAAAATCCCACATTTGTGGTAGTTTGTGTGCTCAAATTGTTGTTTTATAAAATAAAATGAAATATTTACCTTGAATATTGTGGACAAGCCAATCCAAAGACATCATATATACTCGCATTAACAACTGCTTCATCTTTCATTCTTCCTCAGTTTGCTTCTTATGGTTGCAGGGGTGCAGTTATGATCTGCGTACTTGTATGGATTAGAACTTTGCTTTGTCATCAAGCAAGCAGCATAATGCTACAAGAGTCATCTCTTCGCACACTCAATTCTTTGTACCAGGTAATATTGAAGTATTTTACTGTTTCTTAGGGATATCACTCATATCAATTATTAGTTTTCTGATTTTTAGTGTTTTGTCAACTTGCATTTTGTCTTCAAAGAGGTCTTTCTTATAGGTGAAGTGCACGTGAATTCCATCTGAAATATGTTAGTTTCTGTAGGAAAAATATAACAAAATATCACCTGTTATTTTATTCACTTCTTTCTTTGCTTTTAATATTTGAATTCATAGTATCTTGCACATTGCATCTTGCTATAGTTGATTTTTTTTCCACTTTTAGACATGCGCCTCGATCTTGTTTTATGGTCAAATTATTCTTGCAGTTACTTGAATCAAGGACCTCAACATATGGGTCAGCTGTCCAATTATCATGTTCTTTGGATCTCCTGCTTTTTAATGTGAGTTGAGTTCATATAGTTATTCTTCAGTGAACGCTACTCTACTTGTCCTAGTCTCCAATCATGCTTTCTGACTGCAGAATGCCAATGATGAAACTGATGATGAAGGGACTGAGCAACCCGAACCTATTATATATGAGAACAGTGATGACGAAGAATCAGAAGACGCAATTGATGCTGAGGAGGAAGAAGGCACTGATACTGAAGGCCTAGGAGATGTCACTGATGCTCATGAGTCTGATGAGAGCGATGTCATGCAAGAATGACATAGAAATTGCTTTTTACACACTTAAGCTTCTCTACCGTGAACAATGGTGTAACTTGAGATAGACGGTAGGCCGAAGCTATAACATTAAATCCAGGTGAAATTCAATCTTATTTGCTTTCTTATCGATCTCTCGGTGATCAAATTTGTATCTCGAACATTGTTCCTAAGCTGTATCCATTATCTAAAAAGAAAGGAGTAGTGCATTCCTCCACAAGAAAGATGAGTTAAAACTCACTCTTGTGCTGCGTAACAACTGTATTATTTCTTTTTCTTTCTTCAGATATTTGAGGCGTGTGCCAATTTTGAAATGGTAGCTAGAAACTCGAGCGAGTGATGTCTCTACCATCTTTGATATCTTGGCTGAGCCGTGTTTAGCTGAGAATTTTCCAACCTGCTAAGCTAATTTAGAAATTTATTTATTTATAAAAAATATCGGTTAATACAATTTAATCGTCTCAATTTTAAAAATATAAATTCAATTAAAATTATTAAACTAAATATATCAGTCATTGATATGTCATTTGCAACTGTTATTATTTCTTATTCGGTGAAGTTGCTTGGTGCGGTCGTTGGGACTATAGCTAGGAGTCAGAATTTCTTGTACCACTTTTTGTGATATAGGGATGTATCATTTTTATTTATAGTCGGATCGTGATCGTGATCCGGTCGTAATTAGTTGCGAACCCTTCTAGGGTTCATCGTCCTCACCAGGTTATAGTTTTGTTCGGAGCGAGCGGTTGGAAGCCGCTCGGAGGACACCCTCGCTCGTCGTCCAGTAACCTGGCCATTTATCCACCACCGGAGGTCTTCGGGCGACCTCTGGTCACCCACTCCGAATAAAAACTATAATCTGGTCGGGACGATGAACCTTAGAAGGAATCACAACCAATTGCGGCCGGATCACGCGCAAATATGAGTGACACATCCCCTGGACCATAAAAAAGTGGTCCAGGAGATCTCCTCTCCTATAGCTAGGGGATGGAGGAAGGGCAGATCTTTACGGTCCAGGGGATGGTCCCTTGGCTTGGATTGGTGAAATGAATGGTCCTCATTCATAAAATAGGTGAAGACCATTTATCCCCATCAATCCATATCATCCTCTGGACCGCAAAAAGCGGTCCAGAGGATCTGGGCCCGATGGAGGATATAAAGAGTTCAGATTCTCTATACCCATTTCTCTATGTCCCCGTGTCTTATTATCGATGATTAAATTTCAAGGATGCTTTGCACATCATGAGAATATTGCACATATATTAAAGATATCATAATATCTTGAGATTTAATCTGATCCGTCCGATCGATAACGAGACATGGGGATAGAAAAAAATAGGGGATCTGAACTGGGATATAAAACCAAGCCATTCTCTGATTTACACCGGTAATCTGTTAGAATTTCCGTGGCCGGATCTGCCAACTGAAAAACAAAATTTGTGAAACTTCTGGGGTAAAGCAAAATTTTCCAACGATAAAAATCCCTTCGCAGCTTCTCTCACGACTTGGAATTGGATTCCGTTGGAAAGCCCTCGTTCAGCATGCGGCGGACCGCTTCATCTCTCCTTCTCAAATCCCTCTCCACCTTCTCCACCGAAACCCTCAACCGCCGACCGATTCCCCTCCTGCTCCCTTTACCTTCGGCCGTCCCAGTTAGATGGCGCCCGCTTCTTTCGAATCAAGGCCGTCTCGGCTTCTCCACCGGCGGGGCGGCGGTCGATTACCTCAAGGAAGTGGACGAGATAAACTTAAAGTTCGCGGAGGCCAGGGAGGAGATCGAATCCGCTATGGAGTCGAAGGAGACGATTTACTTCGACGAGGAGGCGGAGTGCGCTCGCGAGGCGGTAAAGACGGTGCTGGACATGTTCGAGGGGCTTCTGGGTAGGCTGCCAGAGAAAGACCAGACGGCGCTGAAAAGGTCGATGGGCCTTAAGATCGAGCAGCTGAAGGCGGAGTTCAAACAGCTGGATGATGAATGATTCTAGAGGTGAGTCTTCTTCTTCTTCTTCTTCACTGTTGTCGGATCTGTCTTTGTTTGAAATCTACTTTTTCATCAGTAAAATTCTGTTCTCGCATTCACTGCGTTAAACATTCGATTCCATCGGATTAAATTGCAATAATATATGTATTCTTCCCAGTGGATCAGGTTTGTGTTATCGTTGTTGTACTCTTGTGCATTACTGAGGGGGATGGTGGTTTTGAAAGGATAAATGTGTAAGCCTTTGTGTATTCTAGCTGAATTCTGAACAATTTGCATTTGTAGAAAAGGAAGTAGAGATTGAAGTTGAATGATACAACTAAATTACAAGATTTGGGTTGGTATTCCCTAGAAGATTAAACTAGTTTGCTTTGACTCTGTCATGTCAAGTTTTTTCTCATCAGAGTTATTTTCTCTACATTCATCATGGAGTGTTATTGATATCTATGACATTCTTATTCTCTTTAATCACTGTAGTTGTTTTGATTATTAGACCTTATTGTAAATAATATCTGATACAATGAAAGTTAATATACTCCGAAGGCAATTTGTGATATCCTCATGGTTGTCAATATTCACATTTTTCACATAGTTATGTATGTAGTCTGTACATATATACCTCTTATCTTGCAGTTGGTTTAAGTTATAGTCTAGGTTTGTTTCGAGTAAAGGCTATTCGAGAATCTCTCGATGATTTGTTGAAGAAATTAACTAATCACTTCAGTTGACATGAGTGGCAATCATCTATTGGACAAAAACAATTGTATACTTCTATGGTGCTTATAAATGGACTAGATTTGACACAATATATGTAACCGTGCTACATTAATTCACAAATAGCAGGGCTAAGTGAAGTGACTATTGGCGATAAACTTGTATCATAGCAAACACACACTAAACATGAGAATGCAAAGAGATTTATTTGGAAATGTATACCCTTGATGTATTAAGGTGAAAAAACATGGGAGAGAATGAACTACTATTTAAATTTGAAAATTTTCATATTAATTTTCTCCATGATCTCCAAAATCATCTTGGATGAAATATGATTTATCAGATAAGCTATAGATTAGTACCAAACGACAATACATAAATCTAGAGCCCATTGTTGTTGTGAATATTAATAGCACAACCAGATTTGGTTAGCAATGTGAAAAATCTCCTCTTTGTGAAATGTGGCACAAAACTCTTATCCTTGCTCGAGGACCAGTACAAGCACTCTGATGTCCTCTTTTCAATTTCTAGGTGGCTTCAAGGTTCTAGCTTGTTGTTGTGCAGACATCTATTCGTCATAGAGCTCTTTAATACTTTTAATGCATTCTTGTTTTAGTGTACACTTTTAATTCTCTAGTTAACCTCTACAAACCACTAAGTTATATTGCGTAGTCGTCTTTTCCAAAAGTTAGGTGAATCATCTTCATACATTTAGCACTAACTATTGCATATGTTTTGTAAATGGTGCATCATAGTTTTCCTTTTGCTACCACTATTGATGATTTTCTCAGTTTCTGTTCTTTGCAATGTTAAAAAACCTCTATTAGTCCACAGAAATGTAATGCACCTTGTATTTGTCTGAATTTGCATATCATTATTTCCAGTAAAGAGAGATTCATTTGTCCAAAGCCTCTAGGGTCTAGGTGCATGCTTAGTTAAATGTTTTTTCTTCGTGTCTTTTATCTTTGACTTATCATTTGACGCTCACTTCATGCTCTTTATGACGAGTTTGTTCATCAAATTCACCTCCAATCCACTAGAATCAACATCCAATCATTACATTTAGTTGACTCCTCAATCAATTGACATATTTTAGTTGATTAGTTTTAGTGGGTGATCCCTCCTCCACTTGAAGTTCCTATGACTCGAGACAAGTTGTACTCTGATCAAAAGCTTCATATGATCATATCAAACCGCCAGATAGCCTACCCCATACCTAATTAAACACTTTAGTTACTTACAATAATGTTGCTTAATGATAAATGCATACATGTAGGTGCTCAACACCTAATGTTTGACATTCTGGAGTTCACCTTTTATTAGGTTTTCGATCCATCGAATGCATCAACCTCCTTGAGCTCGTTCCATACCATTAGATACTCCATGCTTATAAGTCCACCTCTTTTGAGGTCACCAAGCCATCGAGCACACAAACTATGCAATCACATGCTTCATGCCATACAGTCTACATCATGTAAGGCCTTTGGTTCTTCAAATGCACCAAAATCTTCTAGTTTGCTATGCGATCCAACTTGACCACATTGAGTCAACTAACTCCACGAGGTTCACATGCATTGTTTTAAGTCATTGCACACTGGATGCACATATTAATAACCCATACAAAATTTAACTTCTTATTGTCAAATATATCATATTAACTTGGTCGAATTTGGCCACATTCAAACATTATTTTCCCAGCAACAATAACTTGAAAACTATTTAATATGTTGGACATGTTCCACCAAGTAATAGAGTCCAACAAGCATACTAACAACAAGAAGAAGAGTACAATAAAAGTCATATATCATTTTTCTATTGCTTGGTTGACTTGCGTTCCTGTAGTTGAACATCAATACATCAGAGTTGTTTGTAAACAAATTGTCCGTAGGGGACAAATAAAAGACCAAAGTTTGAATTTTAATAGGGATAAATATTATGGAAGTCGGTCTTTAAATGTGCATAAATTATGCTTTGGAATAACTCGGTAGGCGAAGCTGGAGGGAAGACCGTCTGCCTCTAAGATTAATCGAGCAAAACTTGGACACTTGGATTATAAAAATAAAAATAAAAACTTGATATTTAGCCCCCATAGGTTGTTGGTCCTCTAGCGGCTGGCTAGAAGGGGAGGGGGGCTTCCTCAAACTTCGGACTAAGTTAGGCAAAATACTTGTAAAACAACAAAAAAGAAATGAATAAAATAAAGATAGAGGCAATAAAGATTTACTTGGTTTGCAATCAGAGGATTACTAAACCAAGACAAATAAAGCTCACTAAATCTCCTTCTTCCAAAGGTGGAGTAGCCTCTTACAACGTTGAAAGCGTAAAAAGTAGAGAACAAAACTAGAAGTGTAAGCACAGAAGTTGTTACAACTGTTGTTCTAACTACAGAAATCAAGACTGCATTTATAGGCCTAATCCAAGCACCTGGAAGGGTTCTTGGCGCCTGGACGTGGATAAAATTTTATCAGTGTCGCAATGGATTGCGACGAAACGGGTTTGGATAAAATTTCTGGTCTGGCCGCTTGGAGGGGTTTCGGGCGCCCGGACCGCCTTCGCAAAGGGGCGCCTTGGCGAGGCGTCCTAGATAAAGCAGACCGGTCCGGGTGCCCCACAGTTAACTTCAAGTTCACTTTTCGTCCGGGTCTTCCACTTTGGCTCCGTTCGCTTGGGTGATTTCGGTCATCCAGAATTGGGCTCACCCTAACCCATTTTTCGGCCTTCTCGAGCGGTCTTCCACTCCGACTTCTCGTCCCTCGGAAACACCACGCGCCTCCTTCTCATCTTCCAGTGTACTCTTCCGCAGCGCCTCGTCCCTTTGACGCACCGAGTCCGTCGGCTCTCTCTTGTGTCGTCCTTCTCTCTAGCTGTGTCTTTCGTTCGACTTCCTGTGCTCCTAAGTTCCTGCACACTTAGACACAAGATATTAAAATAACAACAGGACCTAACTTGGCTTGGTTGATAACATCAAAACCATCACGGGATACTTACATAGGTTTGGTAAAATAGTAAAATAATACAAACAAACAAGAGGATTAGAGTTCAAATCATAATAGTGACAAATGTTATGGAGGTCTATCTCGAATCATAAGTTGTATTATGAAATTATTTTATAGTTGAATCAGGGAGATAGACGAGGTCGTCTATCTGAATTATTGTCTTAAAAAAGAGTAGTTTGTAATACAAGGAACAAAATTTTACCCGGAAATGACTTCTAATTAGTTGGCCAAGATTAACTTATTCTCAATTATGATGATATAATCATTTTTAATATATTAACACAATTTGTTATATTACTTTAGAAAATCACGCATATGAAGTAAGAACTAATCATTACAATTTCCTCTCATTCGGCTAAAAAACTATAAGTAATGCATAAAGCTGAGTTGATGCAGGACAGTAAAAAGAAAAAAAACACCAATTTTGGATGAAGAATTAAAGGCAGTGATAAAATAAGACATTCCACAACCAAATAAGCTCACATAATCTCACCAGAATCATACAAGTATGCAATTCTTAAAAACTCTTGAACACCAGAATCATATAAATATGCAATTCTCAAAAACTCTTGAATCTTCCTTAGTCGAACTGATTCACTCGCTTGTTAAATGCATCGATGTGCTCTTTGGAGACGCATCTGGCTATCAGCCGGGTGCCCTCAAAAGGCACCGGTGCTTTCAGAAGAATGCAGGAAGCAATGTAGTCGTTGTTGGTAAATGGACCACAATACACCGGAACCCCCCATCCATAGTCAACTTCTGAGAATCCCAGCTTAGTCCAATCTGAGATGTATATGGTTTCATAGTTGAATGTCATGCTGAAGGGATCAACTTCGAACTCATCATTAGCCCACTTCTGGACGTCGGTTGCCATCTGGTCCTTGGCCTCCTTGATCAAGTCCACAATCTCGACGACTGACAAGGTATTAATCTTCCCACTCGTTGCTAAGACTTTCACTGGGAAGATTGAATTGCCACAGTAGCCTTTGTCGATCTTCAAAATATGGCGAGTGCTCGCGAAGAAACACAGGCGGATATTGACATCAGGATCCGAGTAAATAGCCCTAGTGCGGCATTGCCAAACTTTGGCGATTATGATGTCAAAGGTGGAACACCATTTGCCATTGCTGTGCACCTTGTACTGCTTTTTTAGTTGGTTGAGATAGCGTGTGGGGAAGTCGACCGCAGAGTACTCCAAGGCCAGCTTGGGCAAGTCGGGGAGCGGAGCAGGTTTGATCTTTGGATTGGGAGAGCTGTCCCGGTTCCAGACAGGCTTGACGATCGGCTCCGGGAGGCCACGAGCAAGGTCACCGATGGCGGAAATGACCTGTGCCGATCCTAAGCCATCAGCAAATGCATGGTTGGTCCTTAGACCCATGACGAACCCACCACATGTGAACTCGGTGACCTATTGTTTTGATGCAATTACCAGAAATAGTTAGGAGTAGATAATTGCATCATTGCAATAGCCAAAGAACCGGCTTAGTATGAAGTTATTTATGTTCATTCAATATAAAAGGTCAATTAAATAAATAAGTTTAAATATCTCATTAAATAAAATAAATAAGTTGTTGAACTTATTAATGTTGATTAACAATGTTCACAAATAGAAAGTTTGTGATCTGTTTGTAAACTATATTCATCAATAAAGTTTTTGTTAATATGATAAGCAAACAAAGAAACTCTCAAAATCAGATTCACTAATCAACTAAAAAAAAGTTGAAAAATATAAAAATTTCAAACAAATTGAGAGTTCGATAATATTTAACAAATTAATTTCAAGTCAAACTTGAAATAAATTTAAGCTCATAAAAAGAGGTCAAGTTAAGCTTGAATTTGAACAACTGTTTCAACGGTTTGGTTCGTTTTGGATAAAGTTTGACTCGTTTACCTGCCATTCCCAAAGTCATGCTTGGCTAGCTAAACGTTTGTTTAGCTAAACATGCGTTCAAATTTATTTATTTAGTTAAATAAATTGTATTGAACCAATATAAATAAATTTTTATTAAATCAAACATCAAGTTTTTTCATGAAGGCTCGATTTATTTACTGCCGTATCCAGAGACCAGAATGCATAAATCCGTCTTTTGAATCGATATGGCAACAGATCAATTTCAACAACAAAGAATCAGCAGATTTATAGCATTCACTTTTTGTTCCTCCAATCTAACAAGATTCACGTTATACTGAACTGAGGCTTACCTGAATCATCACCAAAGTGTTGGCGGGGCTGGTCTCCAGCTCAGTGTAGGGCAGGATGTCATTCTGCCCGAGCATCATGGGACGCTCCAGGTAGTTGACGTCGGCGAGGCTGCAGTCGGCGGAGGCAGCCACAAACCAGACGCCATCACCGGTGCACTCAATCCGGGGCTCGCAGCCCTCCGGCTGCACAATCCTACCCGCAATGGGGTAGTAATGCACCAACGCCCGGGCTAGCGCCTTGCGGATGACCCCAGCGGGATCCTTGCCGTACTTGAAGATGTGAAGGGAGTCGACTAGGCCGCGGTGGGTCGGGTAGCGGCCGATCCAGTCAAGGTTCAGCGAGCCCGGGGGCGTCGGCTCCGCAGGCCGGACGTAGCCCTCGGAGATCTTGGTGACGGTGAAGCCCATTGAGCAGCCGGAAGTCGGTGCTGGCTTTGCTTTGCTTGGCTTGGCGTCTTATTCGTTGTAATTATATAACGGATCGTATCGTACCATGCGATTAATTCAATTCACCGAAATTTCCAACTAATTAATTAATTCATTAAAACCTCGATTAAAAAATTGGAGAATTTTTAATTTGCATCGTTGACTTTTTGTTGGAGAGACCTTATTTTATTTTTATTGTACAAATTATTAGGTTAAAATTTAATATAAAATAATTAATGAATACGGCGGTGGGCCGTGGTTATCAATCACGTGGGTCAATGGTCAAGGGTTGTTAAAAATAAATTGTAAATAATATCTATGATATTTAAATAGATTCAAACTTCCAAAATATAAATAATTTTCGGTTCGAAATAAAAACTGATCTTAAATAATAGAAAAAAAATATTATGAGCTTAAATTTAATTTTAAAAATTATCAAATTTGAGTTTAATTAAAATTTAATAATTTTAAATATCAATCAAATATTTTTTTGAACGGATTCAAAAAGTCAAGGAAAAACTTGGATTCGCTTACCCTCTTAATAGAATTAAAGGAGAATCAAGGAACTAATATTCAAAAAGTTGAAAAATAGATATTATATGTGATATTCAAATTCTGCTCAAAGTTTGAATATATAAATAATTTTAAATTTTAATTCAAAAAAATGGAACTATAATTTAAAATAGTTCAAAATTAAATTTAGTTCGATTCATTCAAAATGAAATTAGAGTATCTTCTAAAAATAATCGAATAAAATATTATAAATTTAAATTTATTTGAATTTATACTTTTTGATATGAAATAAATAATTTTCAAAGCTTTAGATTTTGCCCCTAGTTGAGTAGTACTTTGGACCGAAGAAATTTAGCCTTATCGGCCTGCCCTAAACCTAGATCGACTTTCTAGATCGAAGCTCATTTCCATAAAGAGCTATGATACATTCAAGGAAGAGGTGTTGTTATCATGAGATTTGGGGTTCGAAGTTTGGTAAAATCGAGGTAAATGTCTCCCTTATGTGTTAGTCATTATTCCAAAGACTAGTAACCGTCCATGGTTTACCTCCTCCATGTTGGTCCTGGAACGAGTTGGCGGGGACGCTGGGGCGAGCGTATTCGTCTTTTGCCACTATGATACACTCAAGTAAAAATCTCAATGAAATGTTCAAGGATAGACACATAAATTCATGACCTACTATTTCACTTTTTGTGGATCCCATCATTTTATGTGTCTATTAAGTATTTCATTAAGATTCTTTCTCGATGATATCATTTTTCTTCGCATTACCTAAAGCAGTTTACTGAGACATGCCCTAACTCACTATTTCAATCCCTCGTTTTATTTCTCATAATTATTTTAAGCGTTGAGTTGTTGGCTTTCATTTGAAAAGGAATTTAGGTGTAAAGTTGTTATAGTGTGATTTGTGATCGTAAATTCGTGTTATAGAAAGTCGTTTAAAATGTAGAAAAAGATTACATATAATAAATCTAATATGATCCATTGAAAAAACGTCGTGCACTGACTTTTTCTTTTTTTTTAAGTCGGTTTTGAACCTGCAACTTATATTTGATAGCTGCTTAGCATAAATCTGATCACTCAATTTGTTAACTTGATTTTATTTATAAATTTAAAAAACAAAAACAATTGAAGCCATATTTGTTACAAAATTATAAAAATTCATGCTAAATTTAAGATTATGCAACAAGTAATAAGTAATTATCTCTGGATGTTCTATCTAAAAAGTAAAATAATAATAATAATAATAGTAATAATAATAGTAATACTGGAGATTATTGTTTTGTTGAAATTGAGTTGTTTCATTCAATCAAGTTAATAACTTGATTGACCAAAATGAATAGGTATTGATGTGCAAACTCAACCATAACATTAATGCATAACCCAACAAATTAAACGTGACCATTAAGAGTAATGAATGCATACTTCATGTAGGATCCGAAAGAATGTTAGAGGAGGGATGAATAGCAATCGTCGAAAAATTTAAATTAAAATTAAGTTACGCAGCGGAAAACGGAAGAAACAAACAACACTAACATAAGTTGATTTTACTTGGTTCGGAGCTTTCGATGACTCCTACTCTAAGGCTCGCACTCGTCGAGTGTTTTCGTTGGGCAATCCACTAATAGTTCACAAAAATGTGTTTCAAGATAAGTACAAGAACTAAAAAATAAGGTTACCGACAATAAGGAAAATATGAAAATTTGAGTTGTCGGTTGTCAGAGGAGTTTCATAGTGTCGCAGAAGCTTTTTCGGAGCACCAAGCAAGAAATATGTTTCAAGAACTAAAAAATAAGGTTACCGACAACAAGGAAAATATGAAAATTTGAGTCGCCGGTTGTCAGAGGAACTTCACAGTGTCGCAGGAGCTTTTTCGGAGAACCGAGCAAGAAGAAAACTTGTCGCAATTGTTGTTCTGAAGCTCCGAGTCGAAGGCCTTTAAATAGGTCCATTTCGGGTGCCTGAACCACGTGGTTCGGCCAATCGACGCACTCCACGTCAACTTGTGAATGATTTTTTGGATTTCGAGCGTCTGGATCGAGTTTGGGTGCCCAGATCGCCTGGGCGCCCTCGGCACCCACTGGGCGAGCCTACTCCGGGCGCTCGAACCAGCTCCAGGTGCCCGAACCCTTTTCTTCAGCATCTTCCACCTGCATGAAAAGCTTAGTCCAAACAATCGAAAAATATATTTTACCCTGCAAAACAGAGTTAGCACAACATGATAAAATATGAGTATTAATTAGATCCCGTCTCCACGAGACCAGGACATAGTCAAGATCTCAACTTAGATTTCCCAGATGGACCTAAGTTGGATCGACACTTATAGTTCCCTCAACGGGGAACGCGTCCTCACTGGATTTCTCCTCTAGTTGCTTACCTTCACTTACCATTTGCAATCACTTGACTTATTTCAAATTCTTGTTCCATTAAAGTTCTAAATTCTTGTAAAAAGTTTGAGTTGGTTGAGTCAAAAAATTATGTCGTCTACATATACTTGGGCTATAAAGATATCTTGTTTAACTGATTTTACAAATAAAGTTGAATCAATTTGACCTGGTTGAACTCTTTAGAGATTAGGTAGGAGGTCAGTCTTTCATACCAGGCCATAGGTGCTTGTTTAAGACCATACAATACTTTCTTAAGTTTAAAGACATGGTCAGGATTGATCTATATTTTCAAATCCGAGTGGTTGACCTATATAAACTTTTTCTTTTATTAGCTCATTTAGAAAGGCAAATTTAACATCCATTTGATAAAGTTTAAAACCTTTATAGGCTGCATAGCTCAGTAGCATTCTGATGGACTCAAATCTAGCCACTAGAGCATATGTTTCATCATAGTCAAATCCCTCTATTTGACTAAACCCTTTGGCTACTAGTCTAGCCTTATTTCTTAAAATTTCCTTATTTTCACTTAGTTTATTTCTGAATACCCATTTTGTTTCTATTACCTTTTTATTATTAGGTAGTGGTACTAAGTCTCAGACTTCATTTTTCTCAAATTGGGTCAGTTCTTCCTGCATGGCTATGATTCAGTTCGATTTTATAAATTAATGATATTAGACTTAGATTTCTAAAAGATGATCTAGTCTGAACTCTTAGGTCTGGGTCACCTATAATTTGTTCAACTGGGTGGTCTGAGCTAGTTCTTATTGTTCTAGCCTAAGTTTGTGTTTGTTCATTTTATATGGTATATTTTGTTCAATTTCATATTCGTCAATTGGATTTTCACTTGCTCCCCCTCGATCAGTGCTAGCTCTAGTGAAATCAATTGGTTGGTGTTGCGGTTGAGTTGAGTTAGTTTCTTTAGTAATTTCGTCGAATTTTACATTGGTTGTTTCCTCAATTCTTAGGGTAGTTTTATTGTAAACTCTATATTCTCTAATGTTTAGGGAGTACCCTATAAAGATTCTATTTTCTACTTTTGATGTAAATTTTTCTAAATATTCTCTTGTGTTTAGTATGTATGCAGGACATCCAAATACCTTAAAGTATTTAATACTAGGTAATTTATTATAGTAGATTTCGAATGGAGTTTTATTATATATTTTTTATTTATTGTTGTTCTATTTTGGATATAGCAAGTTGTACTAACAACGTTTGTTCAAAAATATTTTGGTAATTGATATTCATTAAGCATTATTCTAGTGGCTTCTTGAAGAGTTCTATTTTTTCTTTCTACTATTCCATTTTGTCGAGGTGTATAAAGACATGAGAATTCTTGCATGTACCCATTTTCTAGACAGAGTTTTGTAGACATATGATTCTTAAATTTTTCACTGTTGTCTCTCCTAATTCTTTTAATTTTCGAGTCTTTTTCATTTTCAACTTGTTTACAAAAATTACAAAATATTTTAAATGTTTTGTCTTTATTTTTAAAGAATTTTACCCAAGTAAATCTTGAGTAATCATCAATTATTACTAGACAGTATATATTTCCATTAATCGATTTAACCCCATGTGAGTCAAATAAATCTAGATGTAATAACTCAAGCGGTGTGTTTGTTTGAATTTGAATAATTGGTTTATGAGTTGATTTGGTTTGTTTTCCTTGTTGATAAGCATTACAAATTATTGAGTCTAAGTTAGGTAGTTTTGGTAGTCCTCTAACTAACCCATTTAGTTTAGTGAGGTTTCTAAAGTTAGTGTGGGATATTCTCCTATGTCATAGCCAGGTTTCCTCTTTTTGTGTCAGGTGACACTTATGTGAGGGGTTATTTAGGTCCATTGTATAAATATTATGATTCCTAAGTCTTTTTAGTTTTATTATAAGGTCTTTCATATATTTAATTAAGCATTCAGTAGATGTAAACCTAACATTATATTCTGAATCACACAATTGACTAACACTGAGTAAGTTAAATTTAAAATTCTCAATAAGGAGTACTTTCTCAATAACGAAATTAGATTCTAACTTAATATTACCTATTCCAATTATCTTCAGTTTGTCATTGTTTCCAAAGGCTACTGTTCCTAGTCTTTTGAGGTTAGTTTTGTGAATATTGTTTGATCCCTAGTCATGTATTGGGAGTAATCACTGTCCAATATCCATTTAGATTCCTGAAAAATTTAGGAGAAATAAAAAGTTCAGCTTAAGTGTGAACTGGTTTTAACTTGATTTTATTTTAATTTTAACTTAATTTAATTTAATTTAAATTTTATATTTATTCATCTCACCTAGTCTAAGTTTTCAGACAAATTAAGGAATCCTATGATTTTGTGAGATGAGTTTAAGTTGAATTTCAAGGTTTGGTTTAAACTTGTGTTAGTTTCAAGTTTAGCTTTGGGTTAAACAAACAGATATTCTTTGGATAAACGTCTAAGCTGTGGTGAATTACCTAGACATCATTAGAGTAACCACGCCTTCGAGGTTTTCCAAATAATCCTATCCACTGAACTTAATGACAAAACTTTAGTCTAACCAACTAGGATTGGTAAGGGGTAACTGTTAGATCGTAGAGCTTGCTAGAGGGGTGAATAGCGATTTAAAAATTCGAATTAAGTACGCAGCGGAAATACGAATGACAATGCTAACACAAATTATTTTTACTTGGTTCGGAGCCTTCGTCGACTTCTACTCCATGGCCCGCACTCGTCAAGTGCTTTTGTTGGGCAATCACTAATAATCTACAAGATGTTACAAATGTAAGTACAGGAATAATCAAAGCAATACCGACAAACGAGAAAAGAAAATTGAGCATAGGGTGTCGGAGAGGCTTCGCAGCGTCGCAGGAGCAAAGCGCAATGGAGCAGTCGTAGAGGCAGTTCTTATGTTTGATGCTCCGTGGATGCCTTCTTTTATATGCATGCTTCGGGCGCCTGGACCGTGAGGTAGGTCCGACCAATCAGCGAGCTCCAAATTTGTGATGAGATAGATTTTGCCTTCCGGGCGCCCGGACCACCTTTCTCCAGAAAGTCCTTTTCCTATTAGAAAATGTTAGTCAAAGGTAAAATAAAAGTTAAACTACCATGTAAAATAGAAGTTAGCACAATTATAGTAAAGAGTAGTAATTAGATTCCGTCTCACCGAGATCGGAATCTAGTCAGGATCTCAACTTAGATTCCCGAAATGGTTTGAAGTTAGATCGACGCCTATTGTTCTCTCGAACGGGGAACACATTCTCACCAAGACACTCCCCTCCAGTTACTTACCTTAACTTACCTGCCAGACATTTGGTCAACCCGTCGACCTGTCTGGACTTCGTGCCAACTATCAAGTCAGCCCGTCGACCAGTCTGGACTTTGTGCCAACTATCAAGTCAGCCCGTCGACCTAGCTGGGCTTCGTGCCAGCTACCCAGTCGGTCAGTC
Organism: Zingiber officinale; assembly: GCF_018446385.1. Classification (NCBI taxonomy): domain Eukaryota; kingdom Viridiplantae; phylum Streptophyta; class Magnoliopsida; order Zingiberales; family Zingiberaceae; genus Zingiber; species Zingiber officinale. Next base: position 202,910 of record NW_024589905.1, on the reverse strand, counting down.
GACCTAGCTGGGCTTCTCCTGCATACTTCGTCAAAATGTTAGATCACAATGAAACTAACTTAACCTTATTTTGTCATTCATCAAAACATGAGTTAGACCGTCAGTGCTAACCTCATCAACAGTAGCTTCAGTTAGTTCCACTAAGCCAAATGCACCAGGTCAAAGCTATATCTTCCTAGACATGCATAGACAGAGCTTCCCTAACCTACTATCATCCAAAACTTCTCCAGTGCTATTTTTTTCAAGTTAAATTTTTGTCCCTTTTTAATCTAATCCTAATTACCCTGCTGGGTAACCTATTATTTTGGAGGTGCCAACTAATTTGGAGTCTCTCGCTGAATTATTAAAGTTTGAGTTTTAGGTTTATGTCGATTACTTTTGTAGTTATAATGGACTTGATGATAATTTGAGTTTGAGTTGGTTTTGCAGTTATTTGATTTAAATTTATTTTTTCGATTTGGATTTGGTTTAGTTGATTTTGTTTTACATTTTAGATTTTGGTTTGAGTTAGGTTTAGATGGATTTATGTAATGAATTTCGTGTTTAGGCACATAGAATTGATTGAATCCTACTTGCGTGGTTAGACACGCTTTTAGAACCCAAGCTTTAGTTAGATTTTTGTTTTAACTTATCAGTGATGTAAACATTTTGTTTGTTGAGTTAGACTTATATCCGAGCCCGAACTTATTGTACACACCTTTTTGAGTTTTAATAATTAAATCTAAATTTTTCGATCTAGTGGTGAAAGTTTCTAATAACCTTTAAGTTTATTAATTTCACTTTTTAAATTTGTATTTTCCTCCTCAAGTGTTTAGACACGCTTTTAGAGCCCAAGCTTTAGTTAGATTTTTGTTTTGACTTATCAGTGATATAAACATTTTGTTTGTTGAGTTGAACTTGTATCCGAGCCCGAACTTATTGTACACACCTTTTTGAATTTTAAGAATTAAATCTAAATTTTTCGATCTAGTGGTGAAAGTTTCTAATAACCCTTTAAGTTTATTAATTTCACTTTTTAAATTTATATTTTCCTCAAGTGTTACATCTTGATTTGGATTTTTATTTTTAAATTCTTCTTTGAGGCATTGATTTTCCTCAATAAGTGATTCATTTTGTTTTCATATTTAATTAATTTTTTGTTTAAACATGTAATTATTCTAAAAAAATTGGAGGTTAAGATGGAGGATACCTCGTTCGAACATTCGGAAATGAGTGCGGACTCGTAGCTTGATTTGTCCTCGGACTCGCTTTCTGATTCTGGTTCCGTTGCCATCAATGCGAGGTAATTGTGATGCTTCTAATCTTCAACATCTGATTCTTCCGAGGATGTCTCGTCCCACGTCGCCTTGAGTGCCTTTTTCTTTTTGGTTGGTTTGGGTTTGTCGTCTTTCATCTTCGGACACTCGTTCTTGTAGTGTTCTTTCTTGTTGCACCCGTAGCATGTGATCTTTGCCTTCGAGTCACTTGCTTTGATCACCTTTTGTAAGTCCTTCTTCGTGAAATTGTTCTTCCTTCTCGTGAATATTTTTCTGATCATGTTCACGAGTTGTTCTTCTTCGTCTTCTGATTCAAATTCAAATTCTGGCTTTGGTTTGTTCTTATGTTTAGCTTCTTTTGAGGGACATGTAAAAAGAGCAATACCTTTCTTGATCTGCTTTGAATTAGTCTGTTCGTGGAGTTCAAATTCACAAAATAACTCATCTAGTTTTAAATCAGACAAATTCCTCGAAATTTTGTAGGCATCCTACAATGCATTTCGAGGAAATGCGTTTAGTGCATATCTTATAAGATCACGGTTCTCCATCTGGTGGCCGATTGTGTGAAGTCCGTTGAGGATGACCTTTATCCTCGCATGTAGTTGACTTGCAGATTCTCCTTCTTGCATTTTTATGTTAAATAGTTTATTTAAAAATTGATCTCTTTTTGTTACCTTTGCGTCGTTGGTTCCCTCATGCAGTTCTATGGGTTTGTCCCATAATTCCTTTACGTTTTCATGTGGGGCGACGAGGTTCAGTTCTTCCTTTGTTATCCTGCACTAGATTGTGTTGAGAGCTTTGAAGTCAATCTGAGACTTCTTCATTTTCGGATTCCAATTTTCTGGGTCCATTGGAATTCCGGCGTTGTCGACGGGCGTCTTGTATCCTTTGGTGACGTTGAACCATTGGTCGAAGAGGAGAGGACATATGATAGAGTATCCCTCGTTTTGGACCATGAACCTTGCACACAAAAGAGGAAAAGGCAAAAAAAAATCCCAAGACTAGGCTTTTGGATTAGTAGCGTGGGAGAAGAAGAAAAAAAATATTAAGATTCAATTGGTGTTGCATCAATTAAAAGTCATTTGCAACGAAAAAAAATTATCCAAAAAGGTAATTGTACCAATCTGGACTATACCGAAAAAGCTCAAAATATGAAAGAGAGAAAAAATCACCCCTGCCAGATTGGTGGTTGCACCAATTCAGAGCGGTACCCGCTCCGAAACATTTGTAGGATCGGAAAGAACGCTACAGGAGGAGGGGGTGAATAGCGATCGTCAAAAAATTCGAATTAAAACTAAGTTACGCAGTGGAAAATGGAAGAAACAAATAACATTAACACAAGTTGGTTTTACTTTGTTCATAGCCTTCGACGACTCCTACTCCAAAATTCGTACTCGTCGAGTGCTTTCGTTGGACAATCCATTAATAATTCGCAAAAATGTGTTACAAGATAAGTATAAGAACTAAAAAATAAGGTTGCCGACAACAAGGAAAATATGAAATCTGAGTCGCCAGTTGTCGGAGGAGTTTCACAGTGTCGCAGGAGCTTTTTTGGAGCACCGAGCAAGAAGGAAACTTGCCGCAATTGTTGTTCTGCAGCTCCGACTGAGTCAAAGATCTTTAAATAGGTTCATTCCGAGTGCCCGGAACCCCTCCGAGCGCCTGGACCACGTGGTTCGACCAATCGACGTGCTCCACGTTAGTTTGTGGATGATTTTTTGGTTCCGAGTGCCTGGACCAAGTTTAGGCACCCGGATCGCCTGGGAGCCTTCGGCACTAGTTGGGCAAGCCTAATCCGGGAGCCCGAATTCCAGACGCCCAGACTCCTTCCAGGCGCTTGAATCCTTTCTTCAGCATATTCCACCTGCAAGAAAAGGTTAGTCCAAGCAATCGAGAAATATATTTTACCCTACAAAACAGAGTTAGCACAATATGATAAAATGTGAGTATTAATTAAATCCTGTCTTCACGAGATCAGGACCTACTCAAGATCTCAACTTAAGTTTTCCAAATGGACATAAGTTAGATCGACATCTACAATTCCCTCAATGGGGAACGCATCCTCACTGGATCTCCTCTCCAGTTGCTTACCTTTACTTATCACTTTTTGTCACTTGACTTGCCTCTGACTCAGCAGGTCTTCCCGTCAGTTGTCAGGTTTGCAGAACCAACTGGACTTCGATCGGTTGTTAGGTCCTGCGGACCCAACTAGAATTCCCGCCAGATATCGAGCCCTGCGGACCTATCTTGACTTCACACTAGCTATCGGGCCCCGCAAACTTAGTTGGATTTAAGCCTGGTATCAGGTCTCTCAGACTAGTCAATTCTTACACACTTGATAAAATAATTAGACAAATAACACATCTAATTTTAATATATTTATCATACATTAAAATTAAATTATTAGTACAATTTACGCCAATACTTTATATTAGTCAAGTTGTTATTTGAGTAGAGTTTGTCGTAAAAAAAAATATGATTTGATTCTGGTCTTCGGATTATCTTGTATAATCCGCTATCTAGAAAATCGCTCAGTTAAAACTGAATAAACTCTAATGATTTAATCCTTTTTAAAACATACGGTAAATCTTACTGGCAATAATCTAACCTGTTAAAAAATAAATTGTAATATATATCATCTTAAATTATAATTAATTATAAATATCAAGAGAGATAATTTTATTTAAATATTCTTAATAATGATTTAAAAATGTTTTTTAACTTACCAAATTCTAACATTTAGTATTATCTAAAATATATAAGATCACCGCTAAGATGACAACCGCTCAACTAAGTTAATAGGTATTGATGTGCAAACTCAATCATAACATTAAATGTGACCATTGGGAGTAATAAATGCACCTGCTTTATATGATTTTAAATGATTTTTTTCTTTTACTTTTCTACCCATGTCGTACTTACTCACAAAAATAATTAAAAAGATCAAAATTTAAATTCTAATAGAAATAAAATTTTGAAAGTCAATTTTCAAGAACGCATAAGCGATTATTTCTAACTTAAAATGCCCCCCTCCCCCTAAAGACAGCTTATGTTTATTTTTCAATAGTATTCTCACTTTTGTTTCAAAATTTATAAATCAATTTAGATGATATTTAGGGTCAAGATATTATAATATGTACCACATACACTGCCGCTTCTCCATCGACTACCCTTAGTGATGTAGCCAGGATTTTAAATTAGGAGGGACTATTTACAAAAATTTCAAATATTAGTACTGGTTGATTTTCACAATTTAAAATCTAATTTTAAATTTAAGGAGCAAAAAATAATGTTAAACTTAAAATTTTCGACCTAGCTTTAAGTTCTAATTGAAACAACGATCCGCCAATCTTTAAAGCTTATCTATGCCTTAAATTTGAAAAATCATTTGTGATATCGCTTTCTCATAATATTTAGCATTCCTATAGCGATGATGGCATATGACACGATAGAGGCTGCAGTGTGTAGAGAAAAAAGTGTAAGAAATTTTTTTCTCAAAATTATCATAATTTATTTTAAATCGGTCGAACTCGTTTAAACTTTAAATTTGCTTCGGTCATAACTCAACCAAATAAATACAACAACAACAACAACCAAGCATTTTCCCACTAGGTGGGGTCGGCTATATGAATCATTTTACGCCATTGAGCTCTATTTCTTATTATATCATTATCTATATTTAAATAAATTTTATCTTGTTTTATTGTTGCTAACCAAGTTTTTTTTTGTCTTCCTCTTACTCGTTTGATATGCATGTTTATCATAGTTTCACATCGCCTAACTGGAGCATTTATTGGTCGTCTAAGTACATGTCCGTACCATCTTAAACGTGTCTCTCGGAGTTTTTCCTCAATAGATGCAACTCCGACTTTCTCTCTAATGCTCTCATTTCTTATTTTGTCCATCTTCGTATGTCCACACATCCATCTTAACATCCTCATCTCTGCAACTCTCATCTTCTGCTCATGTGCTCAAGTCATAGCATAACATTCAGCTCCATATAATATAGCAGGTCTAACTGTGGTTTTATAGAACTTACCTTTAAGTTTAAGAGGTACTTTATGGTCACATAAAACACTCGACGCTCCCCTCCATTTTACCCATCCTGCTTGTATTCTATGTAAGACATCTCTCTCAATCCCTCCATCATTTTGTAAAAATGATCTTAAATATTTAAATCTCTCGGTTCCGGACAACTCGTCTTCTCCTATCTTAACAATTATTTCATTACTTCTAATATTGCCAAACTTAAATTCCATATATTTTGTCTTTAATCTACTAAGTTTAAAACTTTTCTCTTCTATTGTTTCCCTCTAATATTCTAGCTTAGCATTTACTCCTTCACGTGTCTCATCTACCAAAATAATATCATCTGCAAATAACATGCACCACGGTACTGTGTCTAACTCAACCAATCATTATCTGTGTGTCTATCTATTGGATTTAGTTCAAATCCGATCCACTTTGTGTTCTACATTGAATTTATCCATTTACTATTATATATTTTAATTTAATATTAACATTCCAAGATATTTTTTTTTTATAAAAGTGGTACCAATGGATAACTTTGGCCAAGAGTTTTCTAAATATGTGATCAATTTCAATCTTCCAATGACAAACGATGATGAATCAATCGGTCAAAATAGCGATGAGGACTTTTCAAATATAATATATACTATTAATATTTTTTTTTTGAAATTCTAAAGGGGGCGGTCGCACCTCTCCTCATAATGTAGCTACGCCCCTAACTACCCTAATTAGTAGAATTGTCAAGATCACTCCACCTTTTTAAAACATTTAAATAACATTTAATTTATCATCAAAATCATTTTAAAATATCAAAATCACATTAAAAGAAAAACATCGCTATAAATGACTATTATAACAACAATAGTAGCCGCCCATTAATAACGACAATGTGGTATCAACCATTAAGCAGCCAGTTAATAGTTGCTATAATAATTTTAATCAAATTTATAAAAGTGCTATATATATAGATTGATTTTTTAATTATGATGGGTGCTTTTTTAATTGTTCTTTTTTATTTTTCCCTAAATTATATGCACTTCGCGAAGGTAAGTCTGGCTTTTCATATCATTGGATAAAACACTTGAGAAAACAAATAACAAGATCAGAATTTAAATATCAAAAAGATGAATAATTTGGAGTAGGCGAACTAGGAGGAAGATTATCATTGTTCAAAATAAATCTGACAAAACTTGAAGATCTGAATTATATATATAAAAAAAACAAACACTGTCGTTTACCCCATGGCAGCCCAGCCCTACCTACTACTGACAATCTCAATTGTGTCTGTACTAAGTCGCTGGAGACCCCTTTCACAGAGTGCTACAAGTACCACTCTCTCCTTTCCACTCTTTAACACCTAAATCAAAGTCCACCTTATCTGCCTTGTACTGCTGTGAGATCTGATGGCTAATTATTCAAGAAGAGGGAAGTGTTAGCTAGGGCTGGCTCAGGATCTTCTGGCTTAGGTGCCATTGTTAATAGTAGAGAGTAATAATAGTGACAGTGGCTCAAGGATAGAGAACCTGTCTCTTTGCAGGCCAACCTGATCTTGCCATAATTTCAGGACAGAACCTTGTTAGGATATCTCTATGTTGGAATATTATGTTGAAGTTGACTTCCAAGATGATTAGCACATGAGCCTATACATGAATTGAATGGACAGGCCAACAACACAAGATGTGGGTAGCATCCACTCTAAGGAAAGCCAAGAACTTGCCATAACCTTGTGATCCTCATTCTGCCTAGCTACACATGATTGCTGACAGTCTTCTGATGAATTATGGCATAAAAGACATGTGAAAAGAAAGACCTAAGGACAATTGACAGAAACCAAGGAAAAAAATAATAGTAGCTAAACAAGTATAAGACAATCAGACTGAAGTCAAGAAAAACACCAATATTCAATGATTCATTGATCGATATGAATCTAGTTGTTTGTATCAATGATCAGGACCATGATTCTTGCTTCATTTTAATTCTAGACAACAATCTAACAGAATGCTTGCAGCAGTTAAGATTGCAAACCACTTCACAATTGATATCAGTAAGAGAAAGCTGTAAAGAAGAGACCAAAAGGATTTTAATGAGATCAGTTTCAGATCATTCATCAAAAAGCCAATTAGAGCTAGATCCCAAAAGTTGTATGCTTGGCCAGTAAGAACCCCTGAGATTGATGGCAGTGCTCAATTGTGATGTGCAGTATGTTCAAGACACTGGAGAAATAGATGTGAGTCCTACTACCACTTCCTAGTTCCATAGAACAACCAAAGAGACATTTATTTATTTTTTCTCTAGAACAAAATACTCAAATTGCTTCCTCACTCTGTTCAATCCTCCTACATTACTAGCAAATCATTCATCCATGTTTCTCATCAATTGTGCTTCACATTATTCTACCACTAGTGATTTCAATTTTCATACATGTGACTTGGATTCAAAAGCATGAACAAATGCATTACGTTTCAACCTTCACTAAATTGATACAATATCAAATGACGACAAGGTAATGGAAATCACAATTTAACAGGAAAATAGGGAATAGGTTATGCACTCATCTTCGATCAAGGACGACGGCTGAGCAAGGCCAAGGATCCGGGCCGAGGGAAGCAGGTCGCTACGGCGCACGTCGCCTTGCAGGATCCGTAGAAATCGAAGATCCGGAAGCGACCGGAGACGGTTGCGGTCGATCGCCGCGGGACGGAAAGGTCATCCTCATCCATGAGGGCCGATCCCCGAGGGACGGGAAGGTCATCGTCATCCATGAGGCCCTTGGCGCAAAGCGCTAGGGCGGCCGCAAAGGGATCAGCAGGGACTTCCGCGCCCCGCGAGGAAGAGGCGGCGGCGGAACGCTTCTTGCGGGGCGTGGGGAGGTCGGAGTGGGAGCGGATCGGGGGCGGGAGGGGGAGGACTGGATTGGCGACGGAAGACTCCGGGGATGATGTGTCCTTGGGGATGCCGGGGCGTTGCTCCCAGGAGAATGGGACGGCGGAGGACGGCGGCGCCGGAGACGCGGAGCTGGGGAATCGCCGGGACCGGGACCGGGAGCGTGAGGAAATGTGCGAGGAGAGGGAATCGTCCTTCGATACTCCGTCGGTGGTCTTCGGCGAGGTCGGCAGTGCTTCCTCCATCGCCGTCGTCATCGTACACTTTTGTTGCGAGATCGTTTAATTTATAAGGCCTTCTTCCACCGACAAAATTCAAAATTTAATTTCGATTCGCTTGAGAAATAACAGAACGAAATTTATTGACCTCAAATAAAATAAAATCATTTTTCAACGGGAACAAATAAAAAGCACACACTTTGTTATCAGTCTATATCCTATTTTAAAAGGATATTAAAATAGTACTCTATCTTAAATTTTATATTTATTTATTTTTATCTGATTAATTCATTATCAGTATTCCTCAAATAATATTTATTATGTAATTAATATTTATCATCGTATGTTACGCTTATCATCCATAATAAGGATGGATTAGATTTCTTATTCTATTCATAATCGAAGATGATATTCAATTTAAAATATTTTCTATCTATACTATTTTGTTTGTTGACAAATCTCATCTACCAACTTGTCCTAACTTAATTTATATTCAATCACTATGATAACATTATAGGTAGAATGACCATGCTTAATTGAACCATTCTCATATTCAACATTAGCTCCCCAAAATAAGTTCATAGGAATTGGGCATTCTAAAACCATACTAATAACCTAAACAACCCTAATTACATGGTATATGCAATATGCCAATATTTACACACACAAAATAACGTGGATATTCAGATTATACAAAAGTTTCATCAATGGATAAGTAACTTAGCAAGAATGCCAATAATAGTAAAAGAATAAATGAGCAATGATGTGGTGATGATGAGGGGCATCATCCCGTTGCCACATTGGAGGTCAAAAGAAGTCAAAGTCAAGATGGTCAACAGGTGGACGATATCAGTCGGTTGAGAGAATCATGCTCCGACCGGAGATTAGGTTCTGACCCACCGTCTTCGACACGGGGAGCATTCAAACAACTGACGCTCAAGAACGAGATGCAGAAGCTGAGCCGAGCAGCTACCCCGCTCAGCCTGACGGTGAGGCACGACATCAACAGAGTTCAACTTCGGCCGAGCGACTTCTCCGCTCGGTCTAGCAGCAAACTCAACATCAGTCGAGCACGCGGAGAGTGAACTTACGGTTGAGAGGCTATCCCGCTCGGCCCGGCAGCAGACAGTACACGGGCAGTGGACTTCCTGCCGAGCGGCTATTCCGTTCGGGCCGATAGCAGACAGTACACGGGCAGTGGACTTCCTGCCGAGCGGCTATCCCGCTCAGCCCAACAGCAGACAACACGTAGATTGTGGAATTCCGGCCAAGCGGCTATTCTGCTTGGCCAAGCAACAGATATAGCAGGATATCTTTTGACATCCTTTTGGAAGCTAGTGCCACTGACAGGTGGCATGGTCAGACAGAAGATCGTACGACAGAAGCTTCCACTATCACTTCAGAGATATGCTCGTCCCGTTAAGGTACCGTGTCAAGGACACTTTACTGACACATCTTTTCAGAGAAAGCTTTGAAAGATGTGCTCGCCTTGGGAAGCGTACACGCGCACTTCCGGAGCTCTATATAAGAGGGGGGGGTCCAAGCATCGGCGGAGGTATGCTTTACACGCGATTTCTACTGTTGTGTTACAGTTCTCGTTGCTTCTTACTTCGCCGGAGACTAACTTGAGCGTCGGAGGGCCATCGCCGGGACCCCTGCCCTGGCTCGGCACTGACGCTGATTGTGTTGTAGATCGGAACGAAGTCCACCGGAGGTCAACAGGAGTGCCACATCCCCAGCATCCATCTCATCGACTTTCGGACATGAGGAGCTGGAGATGCTCGTGCAAGCACGAGCAGTGAAAATGATCAAGCAACAACAACAACAGGCGCTAGCCGATCGGATAGCGCTGTTGCCTGCAACATCGGTGGCCGACAGGCGAGCGGGGCAAGAAGACTGAGCGGAGCAACTCTCCGTATGGGGCCAGAACCGAAGGCAGACATACACCCAGGGGGAAGCGCCGCCCACACCGATCCCCTTCCATCGCGCCTTGTTCCAGATCCCCTCGGAGATCGCCCAAACGCATTAGGAGCGAGGATCGTCTTTAGACGATGCTCTCGTTCGAGACGCATGGAAAGACAAAGCGCCCCATAGCGCCACGTCTCCCGAATCGATCAACAAGAAGTTCTCAGAGGAGATCTTACAAGACCCTCTACCCGACACTACACCCCGTTGGCGATCGGGATGTACAACGGGTCGATCGACCCAGATGATCATCTAGATCAGTTCGATAACGAGGCCACGCTGCACCAATATACAGACGGAATGAAGTGCTGTGTCTTCCTCATGACTCTCTCCGAGTCGGCGCAGCGCTGGTTCAGAAGACTGTCGGAAGGCTCGATATGAAGTTTCAAGGATTTCTGAGCCGCATTCCAACATCACTTCGCCAGCAACTGACGCTATCAGAAGATAAGCGTTAGCCTCTTCGCCCTAAAGCAAGGGCCCAAGGGAGCGTTCCGAGCGTACATTTAGCGCTTCAATCAAGTGGCTATGGACTTCCCCTCGGTCTCGTCCGAGACCATGATGAACGCCTTCACCCAGGGGCTCGCCGAGGGAGATTTTTTCCGGTCACTCATCAGAAAACCACCCAGGGACTTCGACCACATGCTCAAGAAAGTCAACGAGTATATCAATGTGGAAGAAGCCCAGGCGGCCAGAAGAAAAGAGACGTCGACTAAGCATTCGGATGACCGAGCGCCGACCGTCAAGCAGCCATCAGCCACCCAAAGGGTCGAGGGTTGAAGGGTTACGACCGCACCAGGAGACCAGGGCACATGTTGTGCAGCATGTGGCGTCCGGTCGGCTCAAGGCGTGGAAGGGCAAGGTATGGATGCCTATGTTTTGTTCATTCCACCAGTCGGCGACGCACAACACGCGGGACTACCGAGGACTGACACCGATTGTCAGCCGGCCAGTCCCGAAAGGATACCGTCGTCGATCCCCCTCTCACGATCGACGACAAAGGCATTGGCCGATCGAGCGACAAGAGGAAGGAAGAAGGGAGCCTGAATGTCATCACCATCAACGAAGGGAGGACACCAATCCCTCCAGGATCCCGACCGAGCGAAACATGTCATTTTCTCGAGAAGAAGAAAACAGGAACAACACTTCCTGAGGAGGGATAGGCATGATCACCGGAGGGCCGACCGGCGGCGATTCCAACCGAGCCTGGAAGTCATACGCTCGGTGGTTGGAGATCCACACTGTGGGATGCAACAAGGAGAAGACCGAAGGCCCCTAGATCAATTTCGGCCTGAGAGACTTGGAGGGAGTAGAGATCCCTCATGATGACGCTCTGATCATCCAAGCGGTGATCACCAACTACACCATTCACTGAACCTTCGTCGACATGGGGAGTTCGGTGAACATCATTTTTAAGAAGGTGTTCGATCAGCTGCAGATTAATCGAAGCGAGTTGCTGCCCATGGTGACCCTACTTTACGGGTTCACTGGCAACGAAGTTTTGCCGATCGGCCAAGCAAGGTTGGTCATCTCTCTGGGGGAAGAGCCGTTGAGGAAGACCCGGACCACCAACTTCATAGTGGTAGACGCACCATCGGCCTACAACGTCATCTTGGATCGACCGGACCTCAACGAGTTTCGGGCGGTAGTGTGGACCTACTGCCAGAAAATAAAGTTCTCAGTGGATGATCAGGTGGACAAGGTCAAAGGCGACCAACTAGCCGCTCGGCGCTGCTATGCAGAGATGGTCAAGGCCGAGGCAAAGGCCGCTCAGAAGACTCCGCGGCTATAGGTAAATGCTATCACTGAAAAACCTCCCACTTTGGTATATAAAGAAAAAGGAGGAGGTCCAGATCCACCCAAGCTGGTCAGAAGCCACGACCTTCGTGGCCGCCAACCTGGAGGAGGAGGAGAAGGCAGAGCTCATCGCCTGCCTCAAAAGCATCACGTAGACTCTCAGCGTCGTCCCCATCAAACCTAGACTCCATGAATGTGTACCAGAGTCCAAGGACAGAGGCAGACGACTGTGAGGAGCTTGCCATCATAAAAACAGACGAAAAGGAGAAGAAATGCGATCGAAAAGGAAGAAAAGCTACTGGAAGGTCGCCGAAACAAAAAAGAAATGCCGAAAAAATTCTAAGGCGGACCAGATGGGGAGAAGGCTTACGAGAAAAAGGGTCACCGGGAAAGCATAGGTTGTCAAAGAAGAGGCACGGAGGATCACCGGAGAGAGGATCGTACAGGAGCACAAAGAGATGGCCACCGGAGAACTCGAACGCGAAGTGTGCGAATGAAGCGGCGCAGGGGGCTTATAATACATGGGCTCGGCTGACCGGAGTCGTCCGATCTAGGTTGCAGAAACTCAAGCCAAGATCTCACCGATGAATTCAAATCGTCAAACATCACATCACGCCTGTCACGTCAAGCGTGCGGCGGCAGCGGGCGTGACACAGGACGCACCGCCACGGGTCGATAATTAATGGAGGCATAGGAGCATGCTCAACCTTAATGAGCGAGGATTTGCACGAGTTTCAAAAAAATTGGGTGACGTCAGCCTAGCTCACGCCTAAGACAGCCCAAGGAGAACTTTTACAAGTGTAAACCTTCGCCACATCGATCGGATCAGGGAGAATACTTATGCCCGAGCGACAAGCTTCAACATGCCGAGTAACGAAGGCCGATCGGAATCTGCTCACACAATGGTCCAATCAGTCGGACTTACAGCCTCCTTCGACTAGACTTGAGGGGGAGACTTATGATGCGTTGATGATAAGGGCCCCACCCCGCTGCCACGGTGGAGGTCAAAGGAAGTCAAAGTCAAGATGGTCAACGGGTGGACGATATCGGTCGGTCGGGAGAATCATGCTCCGATCGAGGATTAGGCTCCGACCCACCATCTTCGACACGGGGAGCATTCAAACAACTGATGCTCAAGAACGAGATGCAGAAGCCAAGCCGAGCAACTACCCCGCTCAGCCCAACGGCGAGGCACGACATCAACAGAGTTCAACTTCGGCCGAGCGACTTCTCTGCTCGGCCTAGCAGAAGACTCAACATCAGCCGAGCACGCGGAGAGTGAACTTACGGCGGAGCGGCTATCCCGCTCGGCCCAGCAGCAAACAGTACACGGGTAATGGACTTCCTGCCGAGCGACTATCCCGCTCGGCCTGATAGCAGACAGTACACGGGCAGTGGACTTCCTGCCGAGTGGCTATCCCGCTCAACTCGACAGCAGACAACACGTAGACAGTGGAGTTCCGGCCGAGCGGCTATTCCGCTCGGCCAAGTAACAGATATAGCAAGATATCTTTCGACATCCTTTTGGGAGCTAGTGTCACTGATAGGCGGCATGGTCAGACAAAGGATCGTACGGCAGAAGCTTCCACTGTCACTTCAGAGATATGCTCAGCCAGTTAAGATATTGTGTCAGAGACACTTTAATGACACATCTTTTTAGGGAAAGCTTTGAGATGCGTGCTCACTTTGGGATGCGTGCTTCCGGAGCTCTATATAAAGGGAGGGTCCAAGCATCGACGGAGGTATGCTTTACACGTGATTTCTACTGCTACGCTATAATTCTCGTTGCTTTTTTGCTTCGCCGGAGACTGACTTGAGCGTCGGAGGGTCATCGCTGGGGGCCCCTGCCCTGGCTCGGCACTGACGCTACTTGTTTTGTAGGTCGGAGCGAAGTCCACCGGAGGTCAACAGGAGCGCCACATCCCCAACATCCATCTCATCGACTTTCGGACAGAATCAAACAACTATATCAAAACAGATAAAATAATGGAAACTTTAATTCATTTAACCGTATAAAACCTATAGAATTTTCCAAAATTTTGTATCATTTTGGATTATAATAATAAGTTTTGGCTGAAACCTATTGATTGACCTAGAAGTTTTGGATTTCTGAAATTTTAGTATGGCATGGAAGGAGTGAGTGTATAGAATGTATACATGCCCTCTAACCATGGTTTTGAGACTTACACACGAATCTATGGTCGCACGCCATATGATATAAACATTGGTGCTAATCTTTGCAAATTGTTTGGAACAACGCTATGAAGTACTAAAAAGAGTAAATGAGGGCATATTCAGACTCCTATTACCCATATGATCCTATAGGTCTTGGAATGGGTCCAATCAGAGTTCTCTAAGTCCATCAATGAGTTTTGACTGAAATTCATTGATTAACCTAGGGGCCTTAAGTTTCCAAAATTTTGGTATAGGATGGAAGGGGTGAGTGAATAAAATGTATATATGTATTCCAACTATGGTTCTGAGACTTACAAAAGAATGTATTGTTGCATGCCAAGTGGCACAGACGTTGGTGATGATCTTGCAAAAGTAGCACCACGTTGGTGCTACTCTTGTAAAAGTAGCAAGAACGTTGCCTCTTGGGTGTTCTTCAAACTCAATATGTTGTTTCAATTACTAGATCACATTTTATGAATGATAGCATTAATGGCTTCTATCCAATCATATCATTTCACTGTCAATATTGGTAAAATTCACATGCAGAACTGAGTTTCATAAACAAATGTAAACTTTTGTTAAAAATATGACAGATATAAAATATCATCCAAGAATTACAAATTGTAGTTTTACAAATTCTAGTTCATATTCGAAAATTTGTCTACACGTAGACCAATCAAGTCAAATGTGATGTCTCACACAGGTGCAGATTAACGAAGCACTCCTAATCCCAATACTAAGGAAACTTCAACTTGGTTGGGGTATGGGGCATGCCCAGTTCTCATATATAAACACGTGTATGATGCAAATCAAAGTAAGCAAATTGCAATAACCACGTTGGTTTATACAGAATGAATTTCCAAAGTCTGTATCTTTTGTGAGCTTAGAAATCTTTGCATTCGAATACACTAAAATAGAATCATAAAAGACTTAACCAATCTACTTCTAAGCAAGTAAAAGACTTAGATTTCCATGTATAATCATAAAACATGAGAATGTTCTATTTTTGTATGAACAGAATAAGTTAGCAATCCTATCTAACTTAAATAAACCTAGATTAGGATATATAGCATACAAAAAAATCATAATATATTTCAATTTGTGAAATATAACTAGCAATAACTTGTAACTATTAAATGGAATGTAAAATGATTTAAGTATAGGGTTGAAATCTAACACTGTGACTGGCGGATAAGATATAACAAGAAGCAACTGCAAGTCCTCATTCTCATCAATATTCCAAATCTTTACAAGATATGAACTCTAATTTATCTAGACAAAAATTCAAAGTAGTTACTTCACCATTCTCAAGCTATAATTTAGTTAATGAAACCTTTTACTGGTAAGCATGTTGAAGAATACAAATAATATAGATGATGTTGCAATATCAAAATTAAGAATACAAATAAAAGAAAGATGTCAAACCTTCATTCATCCTAAGGCATGTTGTTTAAACATGCAATAATAATGACAATTACTAACTTAAATTTCTTAATCAACCACTAAAATTTAATAAAAAAAACTTTGATAGTACCGGCTACAAATGGTAAATCTTCTTCATATGTGTCGGTCATCGCTTGTCACATGCTGATTATCAATAATTGATCTGAAAATCAATACATCCTCATATTTATAAAATTTAATAAAACTAATTGATTGATAATTAAAATTATGATACAAATGTAGAATTAATCGACATATACCCTTGTCGTAAAATTGGACAGTTGCGCTTGTCATGTGACACACCTCGAAGCCCGCATCCATGACATAGCCTAAATTTAAAGGTTGATTTTTTTTTTTTGATAATTTTAATCTCTTTCCACATCCCTTTGTTCTTACTAAAGATGGATCAACAATACCAAGGGTCTAATCCATGAATTTCTTTCTTTAACTTTCCTTTCTGCATGTTCTACTAATATTCAACTCTTGAATTTTCCTATAAATACAATCTAATTGTTAATCCAAGAAATTTGTACCATCATCCGTTAAAGATGCATCATCAATTAATACTGAAGCTTTAAAGGATAACCTTGAGTGTCTTGTCATTAAAAATATTTTTGGATCATTCATTATATTTTTCTTCCTCAAAGAAAAACCAACACCAACCTTTGCATCTCGTGTCCATTGTTTGAATATATATTTATCAGGTAAATGAAATACTTGGTTGATACAAAAATAAACTAATATATGCATACATGGAATACCCTCGAACTCAAATTTCATACAGCTACAGGATATGTAATCCCTCTGTTGGTCATGTGTGAGCACCCTTAGTTTGGAGGAAGAACAACTTTAAAAATTTAGCACATGGTAAATTACTGAGTCAACTAATGTAAATGTTTGTTGCACATAATAACCGTGACTATCACTCATTTCACTTTGAAACTCTAGCCATATTTTTTTGTGTAGTTTAACCATTTGAATTTCCATTAGCCAGTTTATCTTAATCTTGGAATGCTCAGTCATATCAATATTATTCACAACTAACTCATTGTGTCTTTGGTGTCTTAGTGCCCTATTGAAACGGGTGATAAAATTCATCAATAAGTTCTTATTTGAAACATATCTCTTGAAAAAAATGTGACCACTCAGATCTCTGACTACTTGATATTCTAACATAAAATATTTGTCTAAAATAAACTGGTGTCCACTGTGTCGTAATTTATACATCAACGACAACCAATTATTTTTCTCTAAGTTAGCACACTTGATAACCTCTTGCTATGACTTCTTAATTTTATCAGGTGTTGTAGAATTTGCAATGATATTCTTTATGCTTTGATAATAGTTTAGAAAAGTCAAATGATATAATTTATCTGGGAATTTGTTCAGTATGTGCCACAAACAATATTGATGCACTGTTTGAGGGAAAACTTAGGCAATGACTTTCATCATAGTAAGATCTTGATCAGTGATAATCACATTTGGTGCACCTTTAGGTATGTCTTCTATGAACTTCTTAAGCAACCAAGCAAAAGACTCAGCTTTCTCATCACTTAGAAACCGTAACCAAAAATAATTATTTAATGATGATGATTAACTCCTACAAATGGTGCAAAAATCAATCAATATTTGTTGGTATTATATGTCATATTAAATACAACTATATCACCAAATACACTATATGCCCTCCTTGATACATGATCCACCTAAAAACACTTTCCAAATTTGTTATCTGATTTGATATCATAATCAAAGAAAAAACCTAAATTCTTCTCTTTATCAGAGACAAATAACTCAATTAGTGTTTTGGCATCGATACATTTCTGTTCATCCGTTATCTCTTTCTCAAAATTTGTAATATATCTTTCTGTGCAACCTACATGCTCAGGACCTCCATATTCTATATTCAATAATCTTACTTGTTAATAGATTGACACATTAGCCTCTAAAAATCGTTGAATCAATACTTTCTTTGCCGCTGAAATACTATAATGTGAGCATAGCAAATGCATCTTTGTAGGAGACGAGAGTGGATGATTATAACTTTCAATGAAGTTAGTGATAAACCAATTAGGTCTAATTTGTTCCTTCACTAATGAAATATGTCTTACATCCAATTCTAACTTTGCCACGTGCTCTTGTCTTTTTTATTTTATCACCTTGTGTCTGCATATTTCGTTGAATATCTGTATGTTCTTCTTTAAAGAATATCAATTTTTTCCAAGCTACTTCATTAGTTTTCTTATTTTTTTCGTCTATTCCTTATTCTTGCACTAAATCTAGCTTCTCGTGTATATTGATTATAAAACAAAAATATCTCCTCCAATGATACAAATTTCATCCCAGTTTTTGACTTTCAATCATCATCAACTTGGGGAATATATATTTGATCATCATAGAGATTTTCTCCCATTAATGTAGAATGTCTAATTTAGAAAATCGAGCAACATTACTGGTGGGAGTACAAACAGTATATCAGTTACTGGACAACTATAAGTCGAGCGACAATTTTCTTACTTGATTCTTGAAGTTCACTGCAATCAGAATCTCATCCAAAATGTAGTATGCTTGTAAATTTCTTTGTTCAGGCAAAAAATGGAAAAAATTCTACATAGGTCAATATGAATTACAAAATGATTATGATAATAATAATAACGATATAAAATCTAGAAAAAAAAATTACTTTGTAATACTAGATATGTTGGTGCTATTTTTAAAAAACAGCACCAACATGTTGTTAATGGTTTTGCAAAACTAGCACCAACGTTGTAGTTGATTTTTCACTATATTTCAGTATTAATTTTGTAGTTGATTGATAGTTGGGCATAGAAGTTAAAATTTTAAGTATTTTTTGGAAGTTTCATATACAATAGTTTTGTTGCTTTGGATGTATTGACCTTTTTTTTAAAAAAAAAAAATCAATATCATGTTTTTGCTGGTTTTAAAAGACTAGTACCAATGTGGTGCAGGTCGGTGATGGTAGTTGGTACTGGTTTTAAAAGACCAACACCAAGTTGGTGTTGGTTTTGAAAGACCAGCACCAATGTGGTGCTGGTTTTGAAAGAAAATCGGCACCAACGTGATGGTGGTTTTAAAATACCAGCACCGCGTTGGTGCTGATTTTGAAAGAAAAACAGCTCAACATTTGTGTTGGTCTTTCAAAATCACCACGCTGGTGCTGGTTTTGAAAAAAAAAAAAAGTAGCTCAATCTTTGTGGTGGAACCTTAAAATCAACAATTGGAGTTTATAAGATAAATATAGATTGTGGATTCTAAAACACAAGTAGAAAAAGAAGATGAGAGAGATGATCAACTATTTAGTTGTGAGCAAAAATCCTAACTCACTTGGCGCGAGTTGAGAGTTAAAGAAGATGACCTATATCTAGGATTGAAAGTGGAGGAAGAGAGGAGTAGAATCGCAACAAAGAGGGTTTAAGGCTTTCGTTTTAGGAGAGAGAGGTGAGCGAAGGAAGAGAACGAGAACAAATAAGCTCACACGAAGGAAGAGAGAGATTAAACAATTCAAGTATATATATATATATATATATATATATATATATATATATATATATATATATATATATATATATATATATATATTTATATAAACTGATTTAATTATGTTGTTTGATCAATAAGATCACCTAACCCAACCTAGTTTAGTGTTGGTTCCTATTGTGTTTCTTAATGAGTTGGTTAGGAAATACGAGCTTGAAACATTGAATTCAACATACTCAAAATAAGCTAAAATACAAAATTAAAAATCGTAAGACATGTCACATGTAAATTACAAAGAAACAGAATAAGGACGATGGTCTTTGTCTATTTACAAAAATTTAATCATTCATAAGAATTACGCAAATGATCTCATCTAGATTTTTTCCATTCATTAAACATGTCATTGGCGAAATTATCTCGCCAATCACTAAATTCATCAAAGTCTCAATGGTTAACACTGTGTTTTCACAAATGTCATCAACTTCATCTGGTTGACTATCCAACCTTCTCTCCAACCCTCTTTATACAAGATCCCAGTCATTTCTCTCCTTATAAAATTGTGAAGAAGGCAACATGTCATAATAATTCGATTTTGAGTTTGTATCAAATAATAAGCTGGACTTCTAAATATTGCCCAACGTATTTTAAGTAGCCCAAAGAATCTCTCTATCACATTTCTAGCAGTCGAATGCTTCATATTGAAAAACTCTTGAGACTTCTAGGTACTCGGCCTTCTTTCCACTCATTTAAATGATAGCTTTGGCCCCTATATGGTGCTAAAAGCCTTCACAGTTTGTGTAACTAACATCGACATGGTAATAATATTCTATAAATTTAATAAATATATTAAAATAGATCACAAACTCAAAACACAGTAAAGTATTTAGGATAAAAAAGGGCAATCCGGTGCACGAAGCTCCCGCCATGCGAGGTCCGGGGGAAGGATCCATTGTACGTAACCTTACTCTGCTTTTTGCAAGAGGTTGTTTCCAGGACAATAAAGTAGAAAAATTAATTAGCAAATCATGTGAGACTTTTAATCCATTTTTCCTTGTGATTACATCTCGTAGTACTCTACTATCTGCTGCTGAACCTTCCCATCCAAACAATACATATGTAAATTGCATATCTTGTGAACAAGCAGCAAGCACATTAGTAACAATTTCATCCTTTTCTTATCTGATATCTAGGTATATCCTCTCGTGATACTCTAACTTTAATGTGTATCCCTCTAAAGCTCCCAAACAATTTTAAAAGGAACAACAAGAATAAAATTTTTAAAAAAATTATAAATCATTACTTTAAAACAAATATAATAATTACCTTAAACCATTTCGATCTCCAATCTATTGAGTCTGCTGCAATTGGCTGTCAATTTTTGAAAAACACATTTTGTAGACGAATAACAGCATTCAAAAATTGAGAAAAATGTCTACTTATTGTTTCACCCGACCTTTTAAATCAAAATTATATAGTTATATGCAGTGTTGAGATAATCGAACCAGACCGGTCGGTCCGACCGGTTGAATCGCGAACCGGCTCTTGATCTGGTCCGGTCAACCATTAAAGCCAAAAAAATTTTAAAAAAACGGTCAAGCCCGTTTAAAATCGATCAAAACCGCTTAAAAGCGATCAAAACAGCTCGAAATTGATCAAAATCGCAAGTTCAATCAGGATTAAAGTATGATTTTTAATTATTGAAGCATGGTTTTATATATATATATATATATATATATATATATATATATATATATATATATATATATATATATATATATATATATAACAGTTGAACCATCGATTCGACTGGTCAAACCTTAAAAACCTCGATCGGGTCATCGCACTGATTCAATGACCGGTCCGGTTTTCAAAACATTGGTTATATGAGTTAGCAAATGTAATGACATTGATACTTGTTCATCTACCTCCATATATCTTATTCCTTTCAGACCCCCTTCACTTTTGAGCATACAACACAACTTTGTAAAACTAATCCTATTCATTCATAGCTGTACTATGCAAGTAGTGTCACTCTCATATGCTAAATTATATATATCATTCCTCTCCTAGCAAGCAAAAAATGTCATTCACATATCGCCTTTTCAAGCAATATGATCCATTAAGCAATTCTACTAAAATACAACACATTTTAAAAAACCAATTCACTATATTCAACCAGTTTCCTTTTTAGCATTATATTCTTGGTCTTTTTCTCATAATTATTCCCTTTGTCGAATATCTACTTTTGTTTGGTTATAATTATTTCTTTTCTCGGAGATCTGTTTTTGTTTGATTTATGTTGACAGAATGCATTTTCGAAGAAAAATAGAGTTAAAATGTGATTCGGAGAGAAAAAACATAAGAGCAAAGCTTTATCCGTGTGATTTCACACCGTCGTAACCCTTCATATGTGGACGGCCATGCCAACCTAAAAGAATTAGGTCAGTAAAACTCAAACATCTATCTCTAATATTAGAAGGGTGAACAAACAGATTGCTTAGTTTGTATATACATGAGTTATTGCTCTAATAAATTTTAAAGTTAATTTTCAACCGATATAAAATATGATTAATCTATTAATAAAAATGCGTTGAGACAAGTAAATTTTATAAAATAAACTAAAAAAATTCAATCATACGAAACCAAACAAACATAAAGTAAAATATAATATTCATACTGTAAATTTTTTTCCCACACAAAAATACATTTAATAAATCACAGCAGTCAAGTGACAACGGAGACGGCAGTCAAGTGACTTTTTTTTTCTTTTCTGTTTTCGCATCGATCTCAAGGAGGAGGAGGAGCGGCGCGGCGTGGAAGCTTCCGTCGAACGGAGACGGCGACCTTTTGGCCGAGGCGGCAGTAATTCCCGAAGCTGCACACGAAGTAATGCACGCCTTCTTCGTTTAATCTCACCGTCGCCGGACCCTCCGGGAACGACCGGAAGGGATTCTCCGCGGTGCAGTCGTCGAACTCCCGCCTGGAGACCTGGACGGCGTCGTAAAACCCCACCTCGAATCTGAACGCTGGCCGGGGAATTAAATCTTAGACAGGTTCGTTCGCAGACGACGCGGCGCGTCGAGATGGAGAGAGAGAGAGAGAGAGATGAATTACTCAAGGAATCGCCGACGGAGAAGGACCGGTTCTCGGCCCAGCGGGTGTAGAAATCGTCGCTGGTGGGAATCGACCAAATGGAGTCGCCGACGAGATGAGGAACGCTGGCGGCGGCGGCGGCGAAGAGGCAGTGACCGGTGAGGAGAAGGCCCAGCGCTCGGACGATCGAGTGGGGTGTCGTCCGCATTGTGGCGATGGCTTGTGTGTTCGAAGGGTTTTGGCTGAAATTCAAGAGGTTTAGGGTTTCTTTCCCTCTTAAAGCCAAATTTTCAACTGCTCGAAACTACTTGAGTAACTGCCGATCTTTTCTTAGGTATAAATGTGCATAAACTATGCTTTAAGCGAAGTGCAACATAGACGTCTAAATTATCGAAAAAAAAACTAAAAACCCAGATTCAAAAGAATAGGATGAGAGTGTTATTCTATATTGGAAGATGGAGTGCAACAAACACTTTTTTTTGAAAAGTCAGTGTATAAATTCATAAACTCACAAGGCTATTTTGATAGTGTTGAAACTTAGCTCTCAGTTCCAAGTTTATGTTACAGGTTTAGTAATTTAATTCTATTTTTATAGAAATGTGAGAGAAGACAAGCGTGGGTCATTGCTATGTACATCGCCAATGGCATCCTTCATCAATGGAACCATACTTCAATAACCTTACTACTGCATGCTAGGAGTGTCTCACTTTCTTCCACCGAATCGAGGTAAACAAATTCCAATTTCTCCTCTTCCCTCCCCTTCTTAACAACTCGTACCTTCTAGTTGAATCAGGATTCCCTCTGAACCAAACAAATCGATACAAGTTGTCTTCGAGCTTTATTTGCAACACCGGTCTGAGCGATTGCGACAGTTCAAGTGCAGGAGCCAAGCTTTGCCCGTTTTGTCTGAGATTGCTTCATCCAATCAAGACATTCGTCGGCAGTACCTTGAGGATGGGCGAGCTGCCATTTCAGTACCCTATTTTGCTGCCAAACCGTAATTCGTTTATCAGCATTAAGACGCGACAAGGTAGTGCAATGGAGCTGTGATTGCAAGTGTGTTTCTTACCCATTCCTTCACCAGTGGGCCTCCCGTTTTAAGCTGTAGAAAATTCATGATCGCCTTTCCATCGAGCAATGGTTTGGCATCCCACACCTGATCCAGATCTGCAATGTAAGACACTTGTTATCTTTATCTTACTAAACTATAAAATCATGCGATCACGTCCTGGAAACCAAAGTATGAATTAAATGTTACCGGCAAGCATAAATCTTACCGAGTTGACTAATAGCACTTTGAACTCTTAGAAAAATTTCCTTCGCTGTATCCAGTTCAAATTGTATGCTTGAAGCATCATCACTGGAATCAACTCTATTGTATAACAGTGTTGATGCTAGCAAAGACACGCGCCAGTAATCTTTAATTTGTCGCAGAAGAAGACCTGGAAATGTAAAAATATATGTATATCATCAAGGATCGACACAATTTTCTCAGGAATTTAAGGTCCGAAGCGACTAATAATGAATGAACAAAAGCAAATTTCAAAATACAACTTGGTGAATAGAAACATTGTTCTGGATCAACTTATAGGATGGAAATCCTAGCTACCAACGGAAAGTGGTTAATAGGTTCAAATTATAGGATCGAAAAGTAGGATCTTAAAGATATCTTTATATATATCAAGTAGCAACTTTTACTTTTACAAGGTAAATTGTAATTATAAGATGATGAAAATAATAATAGTTAGAGATAGATGATAATAATAATACCTAAACAGAATTTTTACAGTTGTACTTAAAGAGCCAAAAAGAATATTATATAATTGAAAAGTTTTAAAACGATATGACGAGAAAAAAATTATTTGAAATAGTAAATGTTGATTGCAATTGAATGTATATATATTGTAATCATAGATGTTGGACAAGTATCCTACATGAGAACTTAAATAGGTAAATTATTGGATTGTATTGGAGCAAATGTGATAAGGCTCACCCAGGCGGCCCAGTATCATCACCCCCCGCTAGATATTGGCAAGTAAATCACCATGTTCATTTTGCCCTATCACAGCGGCCTTTTGGATGGGGGAGGTAAAGCACATCTGATTGGACTGTAGGCCCATAAGATCCTAGTTAAATTAATTCAACTTGGGGAGTATTGATCTTATTGATCAATTTGAACTGGGGATCGTACAATCCAAAGGTCTCATGTCACAATTCGACTACAATGAAAATAAGGTGATCAAAGTTGTAAGAAACCTCTATTTCCTTTAGGATGCCCAAATGATGCATGTTTAATCCATCTAACAGAATTGCCACTGCATATTTATCAAATTAACAAATCATGCGAACTATTCAGACCATAGAAACCACCAATTGGGTTGAATAATTATTGATTTAGTAGTAAATCTGCATGCAAGGTCGACATAACTCATGGCTTTGTATATCAGATATAGTTTTTTATGCTTATACAGCTATAGCCTATGTAGATTAGTCAACTGAAATACTATAATCAGAACACACAAAAAGACAAGTTTGTTTTAGATTAAAAGCAATCACTTGGTAATACAATGCAGCATTTTCTGACCTGCCAAAATCCTTCTTTTTGAAGCCATAGGCACGTCAAGAAAGTCACCATCAAGTTCAGACTCAATAAATTCTGAATCGTTATTCGGATTCAATAGAGGAATCAAGGATAGGAATCTCTCAGATGCAAAATGTAAACTCATCACCTACAAATAGTATTATGTGATGAAGAATGACGAATGGAAATAACTCATCCTATGAAAACATATACATAAATCAAAGAGAAATGGGCACATGAGAATATAGCAAGTTGGTTAGATAAGAATACTGACCATATCAGCATCACTAGCCTTCAACTTAAGGGACTCCCGAATGATGAAGTTTGTAACAGGAATCTAATAAAGAAGACATTCAGATAAAGCTAAAAGAAAGAACTTGATAGAAAAAAAGAAAGAAAAAACAGTTAGCTAACTATTGGCTTTATATAACTAACTTTTGTATAACTTAAAAGCTGTAAAGTGACACTAGAACTTCAAAAAATAAAAAAATGAACTTGTAAAAAAGTAAAACTCTACAAACTCAATTTTTCTTTGCGAGTAGGAAGTATGCCTAGAAGCCTTGATTTGTTGTTTCAGTTTCTGCAAAATCAATCTAGATATGCCCTAGGTAATCACTCTACCTATACTTATATCAAGTCTCATGTTTATATTTTACACCTTAAAAATATGTGATATAGGCAATTATACACTATTTTATTCTCAATTTAGTTCTCAATACTATTCCTCAAACTGATTTAAGAATATTAGAAAATCCAACTTGTTACTTATATGGTCAAGCCTAGGACCTTTCAAAAACTTAGTGAACCAATTTGCTAGCTAATGATTGGAATTGACATGAGATATGATCTCCTTGGATTGCACTTTTGCTCAGGAACCAATTTGCTAGCTAATGATTGGAATTGACATAAGAGATATGATCTCCTTGGATTGCACTTTTGCTCAGGCAAAGGGACAATCAATCTCTGATTATAATATTAATCAATAGCAAGATATAAATCAATAACTAATTGGTAATAATTAATCATCTAACTTTTACTATTACAAACATTTACTAAATGAACAAAAAAATCAATAGTTCATTAATTAGTGTAAACATTGATAAAAATTTAGAAAACCTAACCCATCAACTAATTACTGCAATTTTGATTGTTAATCAATTAAGTTGTATAATTATATAAAAAACTAAAATTAACAGATTTTAGTTAAAATTTGAAACATTAATTTATATGTAAAATCTAAGTAATTACTCAATTAACATCCAGATTCTTCCTCCCTCTTTTGCCAGTTAATAAAATTCAAATTATATAAGTATTGATTTGATTAACCCCACTCACACCCTGCCCACTCTACCTCCACATTCTTCCCCTGCTCAACCTAAACATTAATTAAAATTTAAATACCCATCCCAGATCCCAACCATCAAATTTAATTAAAACCATGACTAGCTACTACCACCTGTGAATCCTCTCAACCTTGCACTCCTCTTTATCTAATTGAATCATTTGGCACTCTTCTCTGAGCCTTTAGTGGCTTCATTTAGTCTGATACAAGGTACATACAGAAGGTCAAATGGTATATATGGTAAGAAACTAAGAGATTTTTAATGAGGTTGCTTAGCCTAGGTCTTGAACTGCCACTATTTCAAGTGCATTTGTAAAATTCACAGAGTTATATAGCTGTCAAATAGTTAAATTGAGATTGAAAAGAAAGTCCCAGAACAAACTATGAGTGAGTCAAACCAGAACTTAACCTTTTAATAACTAGTAAAATCTTAGATTCATAAAATATAAGTCAGATAAACCAACTTACCTTTTTAGATTTCTTATCCATGTACACTACGTTTCTGAATGGAAAGAACAAAGCCTCATATAAGTAAAGTCTTCGCTGGTCATCCTGTCATTTTTGGGGGCATAGTTACTTGCAACAAATAAACCAGCAAATAAATAAAGAAAATGTTTTTAAAAATTATTTTTTGAAAAAAAAAAATCTAGTGCAATTTCAGCAGATATATGATTTCACAATATAATTGCATCAAAATAAAGCAGAACAATCTAGAGCATTCTTCTGTGCCAATTCAGACAACCTAATATTTTATCAAATCTTCTCTGATAACATAAAATATCATAGATGAACTCTGGAACCCCTTCTACTCTCTCGATCTGGTTCTATAACTTACTCCTAAAAGGACAATATGTCACCTTCACTAGTGTAGAGTCTTCTTAATAGTTAACCAAGTGTCCATGGTTGAATCACAACCATAGCTCACAATATATCACCCATTCTGCGCATGAAAAATCAACATTCCAAAGTCAAGCCTCAATGTGTCAAACCCCTCCTTAAGGATAGCTCCATCTCAATCCCCCAAAGCTGTCCCTTCACACAAGACAAGTTTCTTCTCTGAATATCTGAAAGACTCAACTGATCCTCTGCTATCCACGCAATGCCAGGTGAGATATCTACAATCCCATGGGTAGCAAGTAGCAAAGTTCTCTCTACTTCAGCACTAGTTAGTCTATTCTGTCTTCTCATTCCCTCAAAGCGAAGAAATTTGTGTAGAAGGCACAATAAGATTTGCCTATAATCTATATGTTCGTGTGAGCTGGCTGCGATTGGAATATGGCGTAACCGTGTGGCATTAGTGATGGGTGAGATGTTTTGCATGGATGCATGGAAATTGCAACTTGATTTTACATGCCCCTACCAGGTCCCTTTTCAATGAAGAAAAGAAATAAATTGATCCTTGGCAGAGATAGGCCTTCTCAAGCGAGGAATCTCTCTCTTTCCTAACCCACGGAGAAAGTTCATCTCCCAGAACTAAACAAAAGGTTTTGCACATAAATCAATAAAGGAAGAATATGCTCTTGTTGCAATTTAATCCGTAACTGCTACTATTGAGTCTACTGCAGGACACCTAGAAAAGAGCTTAAACTAGCTTGGTAATACCCATCTGTTCTTTCACAAAACCAACCACAAGGATGCTTGCAAAATCCTTGCAGCAATGTTTTCTTGCCATCTTCCGCCTCAAACCTACACTTTCTACTCTTTGTAGAAGAGTAATTGTAAGAACATCTCCTAAAGTCATCGCTTTCATTGTGAGACCTTGATGCAAGAAGCTTGATTTTATGGAAGAATTACTTAGTCTAAGTAAATTTCTTAGCATGGTTTCTGAGCAATAAGGCCTTTACTATCATTATCCAATTTGGCAAGCATTTACCTTTACTTTAGTGCACCTTCCTAGTTCATGACATCTACTATTAGTGTCATAAGTCAGCAGCTATGAATAGGGCCATGTGCCACATGGAAGTGTAAAATTATGTGTTGAGTCATATATATATCATACCAAAGTCCTCTTACAATAAGATCAATACAATATTATTTCCATTGAGATATTACTCAAGCAAGCCTAACCATAATAAAGGGCTATAATACCATGTTAATTTTGGAGAAATGAGATATCCCCTTCAACATGATATAGTGGCTACAAGGTACATATATGACTCAACTTGAATTCTAAGCCAACATTATCAAATGTTAAACCCACATGACTCACAATCCTAATACTCTTAACATACTTGATATACTTGAAGCAACTGGTATAATATGTGAAATATGGCATATTGGTTAGTAATTATCTTAAGAGTTAGTAGATTTGATATCTCATTTATTATGAGTATGGTTAGTCAATTTCATGAGTCTCCATAACAAGGTCATTATGAGGCAACTTCAAAGCTTATTTGGCATCTCATGGCTGTCTCAGGCAAAGGTCTGTTGTATCATGATTGAGGACATTTTCAGATTACAAATTATGTTGCAACAAATTTAAGTTATTCGTTGACATATAGATGACCCACATCAACTTATTGTGTTCTGATGGAATCCAAT
Organism: Zingiber officinale; assembly: GCF_018446385.1. Lineage (NCBI taxonomy): Eukaryota > Viridiplantae > Streptophyta > Magnoliopsida > Zingiberales > Zingiberaceae > Zingiber > Zingiber officinale. The sequence goes on along the minus strand of NW_024589905.1, from coordinate 174,092 downwards.
ACCATGGAAAAGCAGAATTTAGTGGCTAAATTAAGTTCAGAGGCAGAGTAGAATGAATGACACTCACCACATGTGAGCTTTTATACTTGAACAACTAATCGCCAGCCTAAATTTTGGTCCTTCTGAAATAATGAATCAATATTGTGAAAGTTAAGTTTACATGCACATTATTGTTTCATGAGAGGAAAGGTACAGAGGTAGATTGTCGATTTTACAGAGAGAAGATACAATCTGAGAATAGTACATCTTTGTTACTTCTGACAATCAAACTTGTTAACTAAGCCTTGAGGACCCTAAAATTAGATATGTTAGTAATAAGTTAGGGCTCTGTTATATCTTTTAACCAATTTGAAGGTGAGTGTTGAGGACTAATTGTAAACATAAGGACCATTTTAAGTATAGAATTGATATAAAGGTATAGGGGGTACCTAATCTGAGGTACTGCATCAGTTCTTAGCTCTCTCTGACATACTTTTTCTACATACATACGTCACTCGCGATCTCTCGCATATGGAACTATAAGGTCATAAATCAAATTCCCAAATCTGATAAATTGTGTTAAGGATTTCAAATAAAGTGGTAAAAGAAGGAAGCAAAGCAAGTTTTAAAAAAAAAAATCATGCTCTCAAAGAGATAGATGGCTAGCTAATGAAGTTGCCCAGGTTAAATGATACAAATAAACTGCATGTCGAATGAAAAATAAAATTACTTCTGGAAAAGTAAAGATAATTAACTCACACTAAGTATCGAGCATCCAATAGACTGCAGAAGATTCCATGCTGCACCCAAATAAGAAACTGCAACGCTGCAATGTAAGAATACCAGAGAGAATTAACTTGTTTACTTGAAAAAAAATTTATAAAGAAAAGGGTCACAATTTCTTTGAAAGTATGAGTTTTCTTGAATGATACAGTAGACAAGATAAAATAGAAATGGTGATTGTTTTGTGACCAAAATTGATGAAGGAACAAAAGGAAAACAGATTTTGGAGTTGTAGAACAACTGAATTCTTGACAAGATAAAACAGCTGCTCAAAACCTACAAATCTACTAATTGTAGGATTACAATAGCTTTTTAATCAGCCCAGATCTCCATCCCCAACTAACCCTCAGTAACAGTCCTCCAAACTTACCGAACACATTAAAGCTAAGAAAACTATGCCAAGCAAACCAAAACACTTCAAATGAAAAAGAAGAATTCACAACAATGACTCAACAGCCAACTTATGAAAGAGAAAACCAGAAAGCAAAATATCTTTTCAAACTATCTATCAGGCTTACTATGAACCCAGCATTTCAGATTTGGATTGTCTTACACGTTGCCATTGAGTTTGAATCTCTCAAAGGAATGCTAAATGAATGAAATATAAGTGGTTATGTTGCAAGCTTAGATGAATCCAGGAGTAATGTAAAGCATCTTTCAGCAGAGACCTATCAATTTCTTCATTTACTGCTGGATTCACGTTTGCAGGTAAAGTGAAGACAACAAAAAATAGTTGTAGGTCCACTATGTTCGTAATTGCTGTCACTGGTTGCTTGTCAGATATCATCAGATCAATCTGTGGAGAAACAAAGAAAATAAGCAGTCGAAAGGAATTCAAGGGCGAGTTGAAATCAAAGTGACTTCAAATATAATACATTGTGCAAGGATAAGCCAACATATGAAAACTGGGAATAAATACAATCTTTGCTGAGCATCAAACCAATCATGAAATGGAATCAGTATCATCCAACCAAACAAAACAATGAGAAATTAGAAATTAGAAAACAGCTAGAAATTCCAGGAAAAGTGAAATCTTGATTACTGAGGACCATCCCTGGAAATAAAGCAACCCTTAACATGATCAAAGAAATACCTCATGACCAATACGTTCTCGGCTAATTTTTTCTGCAATTGCAGCTTTCACTTCACTATCCATTGCAGCTTTCTTTAAGTCTTCATCCAATGAAAATTCAAATCTGGCCCCTGGTGTGTTGATAAGAAAGCTAACTAATGAGAAAACTTGCAACAACATCAACTATAAAATATTAATGTTTTGCATTTCATATTATATCCCAAGAATATACATCCATAGCAGTAACCTTAAATTCATCATAGCATGGAATAAGAATATTATACCTGTAAAAGACAAAGAACCAAATTGAAAATCTTGCATCATATTTCAAATTTTTAAAAAAAAATTGAAGTTAAGTTGCAGAGAGGGGCCAGCTACTTCTGGTGTTCAATAACTATTAAATGCTACTTATTATTGGCCTGTCGCTAACCTGTAACTTAGTCGCAGGTACTTGCTTTTCCAGATATGTTATACTTAACTAATCATTAGAATGCGGGTAGTCTCCAACAAGACAATTACACCTTCAGTGAGTGTAGACAGAGTTCTTCTCCATTAGAGAGCAAGGGGAAACTCAAAAAATCGCACTCAATCATGCTATGAAACATTAGACCTTGTATAGAAATGTTTCTTGATGATATTAGCTTCACATGATACTTTGTACTTTGCTAGCTATTACACATGACCTTATATTGCATTTTTACGACTAGTTCTCTACCTAACATCCTTTATTGTCTTGCCTCTAGATTTATCCGAGGCAAGCATTGAAGGTGTTGAACCAAGACATTAGATTACTCTAAAACATTAGAACATCCACACCGGCTTTCATATCTAAAATTCATAATTTAGAGTAAAAAAAAGTTTCTTTATTAAATTTGGGTATCCAGTTTCACTATACAATATATCAGTTTTCTTTTTTTTTCTCTTTCCTCTATAATGTTTAGGAAATGAAATACATTATCTAAATTTAGAGAAATACTGTTTATACATATAAAATTTAAGGAATAAATAGGATAACTGAATAACTGATGCAAAAAAATTTAGCTACCTTATCCAAAATTTAGGATAAAATTTTTAGATAGGGTAACTATTGTTGATGCTCTTAAATTGCTATTATACAATTGTAACAGTTATAATGCTACAACAGTATTATATTAATTGTTACATATTGTAACGACTACTCGATATTACTATATACTATAGCAACTAGTCATAGCTGCTACAAGAATAGTAGAAGTAAAGAATAATATTATAGCATGCGGCTACAGAGTAGTTACTACACCTTGTATTAATTAGTTCTAACTGTTGTAGAAAGTAAGACTATTATCAGAATAAAACATGTGATAGGACACTCTTTTGACTTTTGCCTTTTTAAAGGAGCACCTTTTGATGATTTACATAATTTTGAATGCTCTTTTGGGTGTTTTGTACCCATTGAGCATCCTATAGTGTTTTGAATCCTTTATTGTCTTGCCTCTAGATTTATCCGAGTCAAGCATTGAAGGTGTTGAACCAAGACATTAGATTACTCTAAAACATGCTCTGATGGGCTCTTTTGAAGATTCATTTGCAACTCAAGGGTTTGTCATTTATTATTATTTTTCTGCTTCAAATATTTGTGAATTATGTTATTTACAATTTTCTATTATTTCTAAAACATATTCATTTGTTAAAACATGTTTATTATGCTTATGTTTACATGCTAAAAAGGAATAAAAATGATGCTTAGCTTTGGAAAGTACTGTGCGAATGCATCCTATAGTGTTTTGTCAGTGTCACACAAAACGACAATTGGCACAAAGGATGCTAATAGAATCATCTTTGACAAAAATGAATTTCACCTCACACATTGGGGTCAAGAGCCATTTGGGTCGTGAAGAAATTTGTAAATGGAAAAATATATGGTTAAATTGCAAGGAAGCTAAAGTGACACGCTTAGAATGTCCATTTAGTGTTATTGCTATTGTTCATGTCTATCAAAATTTCTCTTTCTATATTAGATAAATCTCTCTAATACGTTCTCTAACCAAAATTTACATATAAAAAATTAAAAAACCTTTCTAGCAAACCATGTTCGCCATCAGGAGTATAATTTTCTTAAGAAAGAGATAAAAAAAGTTGGTAGGTTCACATAAATTTGTTACCAAAACGAATTGCTCGAAGAACTCGAAGAGGATCATCAAGAAAAGTAGCCTTTGGAGGCAATGGAGTGACAACATATCCATTCCTCAGGTCTTGAACACCTGAACAAAGTATCCTGTTAGTCAGGCTAGGAAAGATTTTCAAATGAACAATGAAAATTATTGCATAAATTCTAAGGAAAAAATCAGACGGACCTCTTCCAGTCAAATCTTCTACAGAATTGGTGTTGATATTGTAGAATAAGCTGCCACAGAGAAACAAATAAACATTATAATGTAGTAGTAAAAACAAAAAAAGTAATATTTTGCACAAGTGGTACCCACTTTGTGCATGTTATTATGTTAGGAATTCTTGGAAAATCTTTTTGTATACAACTCAATTGCATAGTCAAGCTAATAATTCCAGGAACATTCTACATGGAGCTTCAGTCACAGGAGACAAGGGTGCAACATTGGTTCATTGAGTCAAAATATATAGGGATTTCTCTACGAGTTCTAAGAAAATAAGTTAAATAAAAAAGATAATGGACATTGGTATTGGAGTATTGTGATACACCACAAAACGTGTTCATATGATTAAAAGGCATGAGAAATATTTGAAAATACCTGTTTATTGTCAGATCCCTCCTAAAGGCATCTTCTCTAGCAGTACCAAATTTCTGTAAAAAATTAATAATTAAGAATGATGTAACAGTTTATCAATCATAATACCAAAATGCTTGATCATGACTTAAATTCACATGATGAATATTCTCAAAGCTTAGCTAATAATAGAAGATAGGCTTTTGGAATCAGATGGAGATGTGAATGGCCTGTTAACTCTTTAGGTTACTAGACATTCTGCCCACCTAAAAGATTGGCAATGAAATAGTTGCATTCAACCAAACCAAAAAGATTACCTATCTTCCATCATTCATTAACGCTCAACCTACCATAGTAGTTTAAAGTGTGAACCTACTATTGACACTGTTACTTCTGCATCACCTACCTTGAGGTGTCATTCTGCAGTTATATTCAATCTGAAATTAACAGAACTGAACATGACCATAAGGATTCTATTACTGACACCGACCTTGTGATATGAAAAAATCAAAGTACAGTTAGATGGAATGTCTAGGCAAAAGATTGGTTGAATTGGATTTTTGTAAGACACATTTTTGGCCAGACTCACTTTAAGATAGTTGATGAAAGAAACATTTAGTTGGATGATTGTGTTAGAAAACCAAAAGACTAATTTCATCTGAGATTGGATCCGCCATGGCTAAAACTAGCATGTAGAGGAGTACTCAGTAGACGTGTCAGCTAATGTCAAGGAGTAATCAGGTGATGTAGTTTACACCATGCTAAGAATGGGATAAAAATATATGTGCCCCCACGGGCTGGAAGTTATAGTGGTGTTTCCACAGATAGGGATGTAAATGAACCAAACGGTTCGCGAGCTATTCGGAGCTCGATTCGGTAAAAAGCTCGTTCGAGTTCGTTCGTTTATCTTATCGAGCCGAGCTCGAGCTTAAGGATATTCGGCTCGTGAGCTCGCGAACATGTTCGCTTATAGGCTCGCGAGCCAAAAAAACGAGCCTTAAATCGAGCCTTAAAACGAGCCTTAAACGAGCCAAAAAAAATGAGCTCTAAAACGAGCCAAAAAAACGAGTTCTAAAACGAGCCTTAAAATGAGCCAAAAAACGAGTTCTAAAACGAGCCAAAAACGAGCTCTAAACGAGCCCAAAAACGAGTCCGAGCTCGCTTAACGAGTTAGGCTCGTTAACTTTGATAATCGAGCTAATAACGAGCCGAGCTCGAACTATTCGTGAGTCTGATAATTCTAAAACGAGCCGAGCTCGAGCCTTGTGATAAAAGCTCGATTCGAGCTCGAGCCGAGCTCGAGCCCGAATATAACTTAAACAAGCCAAGCTCGAGCCTGATACTGTTCGGCTCGGTTTGGCTCGTTTACATCCCTATCCACAGATAAGCCTAGGTCAATTCCCAGCGAGTATGGAAGCCACACAGGTTACCTCAACCCCCCCCCCCCCCAAACACGTGCGCGCGCTATTGTTCCCGTGATTTACCTGCATGTATCTAGCCGAGGGGCCGGCAATACTGGGCCGCCTAGCGTGAGTGTTATCACCTTTTGCCATGGATAGCAATATCCGCCATTAATAGGTTAGGAACTTTGGAATCACTAAGAAGAGACACTATAATACAGCCTCATAAATAAATAAAAAATGAAGAAGAAAAAACATTGCTTTCAGTAGAAAAAAGGCAATGTAAATTTGATCTGCAAAACCAATCCGAACCATAGGGTGAAAGAAAAGTTATATTTCCAGCAGAGCATCAATACAGTAAATTTTCATAATGAATCTAAGTGCCTCCAACGAAATTATAGGGCATTTTGATATGACCCAGAACCAAAATCTTCCCATTAACAAAACAAGAGAGTCAAAACATATTTTATCATCCATCTGGACTTAAAACAGCTAAAATACTTAAGTGATTTGAATGGTGTTCTTACAATACTACAAAAAATATAGCAGGAATTAGATACTCTACAATAAAAAAAATAGTAGGAAGGAACTAAAAGTACCATGGTAGGGATTCGGCTGTTCTCAGCGTAGGTTTCAGATCGCAAGTTAACAAAGTCAACCCAAGTATCATAAATTCTCATCCTTGCAGTTTCTAGATGTTTAGATTGATCAGGATTGCTGCATAAACATCCATTTCATCAGTATACAAACACAATGAATCATTTAAATTGAAGAAAGTATCGAACATAAAGCATCATCAAGCCATATTTTTCCTGAGGATGGTTATATGAACTTCATCCCTAAAAACTTATATCATTAATCATATTCAAATAAACTAAATTATTTTTTATCACATTGAATTGTTGACTAATATATTCTTCAGCTCTCTCGTGCCCGTTACACCTTCCACTCTAATAGCCCTATATAATATATTTGTCACCTTTAAATATATTCATACCATTACAACCTATTTTACCTCATTTTCTCATTTAGCAGAGCTACACCTAATAGTTCTAAATAATTTTTTTTATTTTATCTTTTCTAATAGCTTCACATATATCCACCTTGGCATTCTCATCTCTACTATATTAACTTTTCATACATGCTCCTAACATTCCAACACTATATATAAAGTATGGCAAGCAATACCATAGTTTTATACAGTTTCCTTTTTATTCTAAGTGGGACATGATGATCACAAAAGACTCCTAACTTTTATTATTGTTAAACAGGTAATCCTTGCATCTAAACATCCCTTACAGTATTTCTTGTCCATCGATCATAACAATCCAAGTGATTATTTTCTTGTTACTAAAATTATCTATCATATGCTCAATTGTAGTTCCACTTATCTTAAAATTACAATAAGCCCTCCAACTGTTCCTTCTAATTCAAATGTAGTTAAGGACTCAACTAAACCTTTAAGTTTTAACATTGAATATTAAATAATAACACAGTTAATTAAAAATATATTAACAATCTAATAGTTAGAAAGTAATTTTATTAAAATATGATTATTTAGTAATTCTATATTAATTTGATATGACAATATTTGTTTATTGCATTATTAACAATTGCACACATAATGATAAATAATATTCTTCTTAAGATTTTAGAAAATCCATTGTAATCTCATTTATTAAATAACTTAGTATAACTTTCTTTCTCATTTTTTTATTTCTCCAGCCAATTTCAATTCACTGATCAACTGATATTTGGATTTGACAATCGGATACAAATTTGACAACTATGCTATAATCTAAAACCAAAGAAAGAAAAAGTACCACTGGATAACACCTATTCCTTGTTGTTCTTCACCAGTTGACTGAAGAAATTCATTGACCTTCTCACAAAACTCTCGACCCAACATGTTGTCCAGAGCAATATCGATGTCATAACAATCTTTGCCTAACAACTGTTAAGTAAAACAGGGGGAAAAAAATCATTTTTCAGAAAGTTTCCAAGAACCACAGACAGAGTGTAGCAAAGTACTATTAACTTTCCCAAAGATATAAAATTGTACACAGCATCAGCTCATGATTTAACATACATATTTCGTCTACTTCAGAAAACGAACACTTGAGAAGTAAAAGTCGGGATAAGAAACTAAGTGAAAATCAAACATAAGAAAAAACAAAAGATCAGTGTGGAGATATCCCAATGCATGCAAGAATTAACGCCAAAATATTCTCTTTCCCATTATTTTAGTCATAATGCGGCGAAGAAATCACGACCCAGAACGAACCTTATCACGAACCCACCCGCCAGCGACTCGGAGCTGGGTCTCTAGATTGAAGCGGTCGACGACGTCAAGCAGCCGGCGGAAGATCTTCTCTTCCTTCTCTGTGAGATCGATCTTATCCTTCACGGCCACGGACGAGCCCATTCCGCTACCGCCTCGAGCGGTGGCGCCGCTATGGAGCAGACGGAGGCGAAGCCCTAAGGCTCTATTGGGAGAGGACAAGAGGGGGATTTGGGAAGGAGGAGCACGGAGAGGCGGGAATCGAAAGAGGCGGCAGGCGAATAAGCGAGTGGGTTTAAGATGGAAAGCCATCGGACTTGGCATGGCCCTCGCTTCTCATATACGTAGGGCAATCTGAATCAAGTGGTTCGACCATGGTACGAGATCAGGAATCACTAAATCGATCCCGGATCGATTGGGATCGTCGGCGTCTCGGCGGGCAGAGACAGCGGAGGGGACGCGCGAGGGCGGGCGAAGAGGCAGCACTGGCAACTTGCGGAGGGGGACTCACGAGGAGGCGTCGCCGGCGGCTGTTCTCCGAGCAATGGGTAAGAGGGGAGCAGCGGCGGCGAACCTCTCGAGCGCCCGGGTGAGGGGAGAGAGTTGAAGTGACGATTGGACTTTAGGTTTTTAGGAGCTGTTAATTTATCCTTGGATAGTTTAAATAGATTTTTAAACCCTAATTAAATTGTTTTATTAAAAATATATATATATATATATATATATATATATATTAAATTTTAAAATTCTTATACAAATATTTATTTATTATATATATTTTCAATCCAGAATTATGATCAATGATATTATTATTATTATTTTATTTTAATTCATTTTTAAAAAATAATTAAATATTAAATTGATTTAGTCTTTATCAATTTCATCATCTATCAAATATTAAAATAGATTTTTTTAAAAAAATTATAGAATCGTACTATGCGATTCCGATCGATCGGATTTTGATTCCAAATCAATTTTAAATAGAATTACAATTTTATATACTATGTTTGAGTTTTGACCCTCTAGTTTGGTACAATAACCTAGGCTAGTCTAGTGGTGCCAAATGAATCAAACTTGTTCGCTAGCTCTCAAAAATAATATTTAGTTTTTACTCGATCAATAGATAAGTTTTTAAAATATTCGAATCACGTATTATAATTTTAAAATTATTAAATCATATATCTATTTTTTATTTTATCCTTAACTTCAAATCAATTCGATTGGAAAAATAAATCAATCGACTAATTATTTTTCCAATCAAATTGATTTCATTCCATTTGAAAAATCTATCAGTTGATTTCGATCAAAATCAACTAATAAATCTAGAAATCTCGAAATGATATAAAATTGGTTTATATATGTTCGTCTAGTTCTCCTGATTGTAAAAATATTATCAAACATCAATCTAACTCAATATATTGAGAACGGTGATTTTTTTAACATGAATTAGTCTTTCGGACACATTCATATTCAAAAAATCACTGATCTCATTATATTTAGTCAAATTGATGTTTGATAGTATTTTAATAATTAGAAAACTAGACGAATACATGGGAACTGGTTTCATTGTTGGTCCCTTGGCGGCCGACTATAGGGGGTGAATAGCCTGCACAATAAAATGAACAAAACTTTTCTCAATCTTTATAGCTTTATTAAAATAGGCACTTGCATAAAAGAAATTAAGAAGTAAAATGAAGACAAAGGCACATAAGGAATTATTTGGTTTGCAATCAGTGAATTGCTGCTAATCCAAGGAAGTTGAACGCTCACTAATGTCTCATTCGGATCGAGAAGTTTTTTACAGTAGTTAAAGCTCACACAGTAGTAGAATAGACAAAGAAATTGATTACAAGTGATGATTTGTAACTACTGGGATCAGAGATATATTTATAGCCCTGATCGGGGCACATGGAAGGGTTCCAGGTGTCTGGAGAGGGATAAAATTTTATCCCCATCGTAACGGATCGCGCCACATCGCATTTTGATGAAGTTTCTAGTTTGGGTCTTCCATTCTGGTTCCACTCGCTTGGGTCTGGGTCTTTCGCTCCGACTCCGCTCACTTGGGTGATTTCAGCAATCCTGAATAGGGCTCACCCGAACCTATTTTTCGTTATTATCGAAAAACCTTCCGCTCCAGCATTTCGTCCCTCGGAAACATCGCGCACTTCCTTTTCGTCCACCAGCGAACTCTTTCACAGCACCTCGTCCTTCGGACGCACCGAGCCCGTCGACTCTCTCCCGTGCCATCCTTCTCGCTAGCTGCGTCTTCCGCTCGACTTTCTGTGCTCCTAAGTTCTTGCACACAGGGATATCAAAACACAATAAGATATAACTGAACTTAGTCGATCACATCAAAATTACCCCGGGATAATTACAATCTCCCCCTTTTGATGCGAGCAACCCAAGTTAATTTAAGGTAGAAAAACAAATAATAGAGATATTTTACATTTAAGAAAAAATATGCAAAAAAAAAAATCTACTTCTCCCTAGACTTATTCTCTAATTCTCCCCCTTTGATCGCATTAAAAATGGGGCATTTTAAAATAACTTGAAAATAATACTAAAACAAAATCTAAGGGAAACAAAGTCAAGTAATTGAACTCTTCTTTCTCCGAGAAATTAAGATCAAATTAATTTCAATCAGAAATTTTACAAACTAATTTATTTGAAAGTATTAGATAATTTTATAATAATTAAGTACTTAACAGTTACTCAATTAAATATTCATTTCAATAATTGGCTTCTAGGTTGTGACCAGACATTAGGTCTTCATGGTTATTAGAATAATAACCATTTTTAGACAAAACATTTTAAAGGAATTAAATATTTAATTTTCTTTCTGAAAGCTCTAGGTCTAACAAAAAAACAAGGCATGCACAAAAAGTTAATTTAATTTAAATATGACTTTCGAACCCAAAACATATTTCTTTCTACCAGATTAATTAAAAATTTTATAGGAACATACTTTTGTGATATTCTTTTAAGTTGGCCCTTATGGTATCTAAACTGACAATTCAGTCAATTATATTTTTTAACTTGTTGAATATGTGAGCATGCATGATTTTTCAAATCTTCTATTTCTACTTTCAATTTTTCATTTTTATCTTGTCGAAATCTTCTAATCAACAAGATATTACTAGAATTCCTTTTAATTCATCATTTTATTTTTCTACTTTATAGGAATTTTTTGATAATATTTTTATAAACTAAAATAATTTATCATGAGGTAGAAATCATACCTGACTTACCTTGTCAATCCCATAATCTGAAGCTCCTCCTGAAGTGCTGCTTCCTTCTGATGTCGCTTCCCCTTCATTGATGTTCTCGATGCTCATTTCAGACGAGCTTGCTGCGTCTTCATATTCTTGGTGACTTGCCACTAGCGCAAGTCCGACGAGAGCTTCGATCTTTGATTCGGACGACGTTTCATCCCATATTGTTTTTAGATTTAGATGTTTGTCTGGACTGGTCTTTTGTCCTTGCTCTTGCTCTTGTCCTTGTCCTTGCTTTTTAATCTTGGGCAATTATCTTTCACGTGCCCTTCTTCATTGTATTGGTAGCATCTTACCTTTATTTTCCTTCTTTTTCCCTGTACTTGATTAAATTTATTAGGTTTAAGTAACTTTTTAAATTCCCTTACCATGAACATCGTTTCATCATCATCGAGAGAAGATTCAGAATCTGGTTCGTCCATTTTTGCCTTTAAGGTAATGTTTTACTTTGGCTCATTCTTCAGATCTGCGCATCTCGTTTCATGAACTTCAAAAATTAAAATAATTATTCTAGAAGTAAGTTCTTATTTCTAGATCTTTAGAGATATAATAAGTATCTACTAATGATGTTCATTCAGTAGACTTAGGAAATGTATTAAGTGTGTACCTTAGCGAATCTCTGTTGGTTACCTTTTCTCCTAGATTCATGAATCCGGTGATGAGTTCCTTGATCCTTAAATGGAGGTGTCTAACAGTTTCTCCTTCTTATAATTGGAGGTTGCTGATATGATTTCAAAACATGTCTCATTTCGCAAGTTTGGCTTCGGATGTACCTTCGTGTAGCTTAAGGAACTTCTTCCAAAGCTCCTTTGTTGATTTGTAGGCGCCAATTCTGTTTACTTCTTGCGGAGGTAACACACTTAGTAGATGGAATTTGGCTCGTCTATTTGCTACAAAGTTTGTCTGCTTCTTCTTGGTCCATTGATACTCTTCTTTGTCCTTTGGTGCTAAAAAATCATATTTCAATATTAGTAATAAATCAAAGTTCGTTTTGAATAATACCTCCATCTTTCTTTTCCAAATCACGAATTTCCCATCGAACTTAGGTGGGTAGATGCTCGTTCCGACCATCTCTTGTGCTTCGGTCGACGGTTAGTCCTTCTGAAATGTCCTTGCTCTGATACCAATTGTTAGTCCCTTGGCGGGCGGCTAGAGGACGGTGAATAGCCTGCTAATAAAACAAACAAAACCTTCCTCGATCTTTATAGTTTTATTAAAACTTGCATAAAAGAAATTAAGAAGTAAACTGAAGACAAAGGCATACAAGTAATTACTTGGTTTGTAATCAGGAGATTACTAATCCATAGAAGTTGAAAGCTCACTAATGTCTTCTTCGGACGGATAAGCCTCTTACAGTAGTCAAAACTCACACAGTAGTAGAATATACAAAGAAATTGTTACAAGTGATGATTTCTAACTATTGGGTTCAGAGCTGTATTTATAGCCATATCGGGGTGTCTGGAAGGGTTCCAGGCACCTAGAGGGGGATAAAATTTTATCTCCATCGTAACGAATCGCGCCACATCATTTTTTGATAAAGCTTATGGTCCGAGCGTCCGGAGCAGGTCCGGGTCTTCCGCTCGCTTGGGTCTGGGTCTTCCGCTCCGGCTCAGCTCACTTGTGTGATTTCGACCATCCGGAATAGAACTCATCCGAATTTATTTTCCGTCCTTCTCGAACACGCTCGAACTTCTCGTCTCTCGGAACTTTAATTTTGATTGACTTAAAGTTAGAACCATTCAAATCAAACTCAAATTTTAGTTCGAATTCAAATTTTATTTTTAACTAAACTCGAACTAAAATTATTTATATTTTTAATTTTTTTAATTTAAATATCATATATATTTTTCAAACTTCAACTAGAATATAAAATATTTTTATATTGCATCATAACTGAGTGAGTTAAATCAAATCAAATTTAAAATTAATATAAATAAATAAATAAATTGTCATTTTAGATGCCTTCCCACCTGGCCAGCCATGGTAGCTCTTCCGAATTACTCGGACAATATTGTGTTCGATGTTACCTTTGGACTGTAAACTATTACTCTTTTGGGTTAATGAGCAAGAGCTATCATTGGAATTCCATGAACAAGAGTTGTCATTGGAATTCCTTTAAATGCGATGAATACTTTAAGTTGTCAGATCAGAAGTGATTGAGCATAGTAAATTTTTAAACGGTATTAATTTATTATTCTTATGATTTGATTAATGTTCGATTCGCCCTTGTAAAAATTTCTCATGGAACATCTTATTGAGAATTGATCTCAAATGCTCCAAAAATGCAACAAAAGGAAGAAATGAAATAAAATAAAATAAAATAAAATACGGTAATATAATAATTTATATGATTTAGAGAATTTAATTTTACTATATATTTTTTTGAAAACAAAAACATTTGTCGAGATACAAGAGTTGAAGTCCCTATTTGCCAAAAATAGATTATTATTTTTTGGGTAAGAAGAAAAAGATTTAAACAAAAACAACAAAAGAATGGCATCCATCGCCGGCGTCGATCGGTCGCCACCGAGAACGCTGGCAAATATACGTATAATCCTTCACCTCGCTGCCGCGCGCGGCCGGAGCCGCCACGCCGACACGGAAACCAGCCTCCGCCGCCGCCAGCACAGCGCGATCGAATTCCCGTCACGGCTCTCCTCGATCCCGAAGCCGCCGTTTCCCACGTGTTCCATGCTCGACGCGTGCCCCTTCATCTTGAGCAGCAGCCTCGCCTGGCTCACCGACCTCGAGCTCAGCTCCGTCTCCTCGAACCCCGCGCTCGCCATCTTCCCCCTCCACTCCCAGTCCCCGCCCTGCACCGCCCTCTGCATCTCCTTCCCCAACTGGTCCCGCTCGATGCTCACCCTCTCGGCGCTCTCCGCCGGCAGGCAGTCGTGCAGCGACTCGAACATCGCCGCGAAGTAGCTCAGGTTCTCCACGAACCTGCCCACGAAGCCCCCCGCCGGCCGGCCGGTTTCTCTGTCGACCACCACCGTGACAGAGGGGCTCAGCGCTCGGACCGCCGCCAGAGTCGCCCGCAGCTCCGCCGGGCTCTGCCGCGTCCGGAGGTAGAAGGCCAGGTTGACCACCAGCGTCGCGCCGTCGTCGATCATGAGATCGCTGGCGGTGGAGCCGCGGACGAGTCCAGTGAAGGCGAAGGCCAAGTTGGGGCAACCGTGGGCGAAACTGACGAGCCGGAGTCGGGTCTCCTCCAGCTCGGCGGCGGTCCGGCCGAATCCGGTGAGGTGGAGTGACACCGGCGAGTCGGGAGTCGCCTTGTCGGAGAGGGACTGGAGCAGCGACGGCCACTGGAAGCCGTACGAGACGTCGAAATCGATGACGTGGAGCTTGCCCCCGTTGCGGCTCTCCTCCGCCTCGAACGCCTCGACGATGGTCTGGTTGGCGGTGAAGTGGCCGAACTGGAAGAAGGGGGAGGCGCGGTAGAATTGCGTGAAGGCCGCGAACTCCTGCTCCGGCGAGCAGGGGAGGCAGGCGGAAGTCATTGCGGCGGCGAGGGCGTCGGCGAAGTAGGCGGCGACGCGGCGGAACGGGTCATCCCCGCGGGGGGACACGTGGCGGTAGAGCTGCGCGAGGGCGTCGACGGCGTCCGAGCTGGGGGCCGGGTTGTCGGGGTCGGAGGCGGCGGCTGCAGCGAGGAGGAGGGAAGTGAGTTGGTCGTGGGTTATTGGGGCCTCCAAGGGCGCCGCCGCCAAGGGATATGACGGCGATCGAAGAATGAGGCCAGCCGGCGGCGGGGTTTCGGCGAGGGACATGCTGAAGCTAAGGAGCTTCCCTTCCATGTCTTCGGACTCTGTCTCCATGAATCAATCCTTGTACAGGGAGCGAGAGAAGAAGTTTTATAGACGATCCTCTTTATCCCATCACGTATCACGTGACAAAAGGTGAAATAACTAGTCCTCAATATTTTCGTCCCACTCGACCCTATGTCATCACGAGTGAGATAAATCATACACTCGACTCTAGATCATCACGAGAGAGATAAATCATGGCAGCCGAACTGATAAGTGATAGTGGGGTGAGGTGCACAAGGTCCAGAGATTTACATCTCGAAAGTCCTACGATTCGATCCCGCGATCTCATGTGACAAGCATGTCACCACTTACCAACTCAGATGACCCCGTAGAGTCCTTCTTTATCCCATCATTGCAGCAAAAGGCGAAACCCTCGCCCCCAGGGCCCCCACCGACCGGACCCATGACCATTGTGAGAGGTAAATCGCAGCACCCGAGCTAACGTGGGACGGACTAGGTGGGATACAGGGATAGGAGATTTATTCCCCCGTTGCCATTGAGTTTCGACCCGGCAGCCTCCTTGCAGTAACTTTCACCCCATGTCATCTCGGATGACCTACGGGATCCTTCTTTATTCTATCATACGTCTATGGCTAATGATATGTTACTTACATATATCTTGCTACATATTTGTAGAGTCTGACACTAAAATCTTAAGAAAATAAATCTTTGATTTTTATAGACAATATTCACATAGTCTATTGAACATACATGACAATAATATTTTTAGGATATCTAATGTAAAATTGACGAGAGGTTTGTAAAATTTAAAAAGTTAAATAATTTTTTTAAAATTATTATGGAGGTGAAGTTTAAGATTTATAATTTAAGAATGAGAATAAAAATTTAAATATGTTATTTTTTCGTAAAATTGATGTAATAGGTATGAAATCATATAACTTAACTTATGAATTGAATAAAAAAAATTATTTAAAACTTTAATTATTGAAGATAATTAAAAAATATATATATAATTTTTAATAAATTATTATATTATTGATATGATTCAAGATAATTTTAAAAAATTCTTTTAAAGTTTTAAGAATTGAAGATGTGCTTATATGAACCAATACTAATCCGTGAGGACAACGTAAATGATTCAATGAATCTACAAAGAAGGAGAAGTAAAACGAAGAACGAAACAAAGAACCATCATTTAACACGACTTATCATTTTATCTAATGGATATCTCAAAGAATAGTATAAATAAATTATTAATATTTAAAACCATTAATTTGTACATAAACATCCGACTCATTTACTAATTCAACGAGAGCACTTTGCTTAATTTTCAAGCATGAACATGCTTTAATTGTGATTTTAAATAGATGATGATGTGGCAATAGGTTTGACTTGTGGATTTGGTCAAATTTAGATATGAATTCGGATGGTTGAATGCGTATTAACATTTTTTATTTTTTAATTTATTTTGTGGATATTATTTTCCTCATATAGTCATCCACAAAATGGCATGTACATGATATATATAAAAGGACAAGGTGAAGGATGAGTAGGTGAAGAGCAAATTAGATTCCACCAAAGAGAGGGTCCCACCGCTAAATATTGTGCTCGGAGGATCTTTGACATGGTGAAATTGCCTTAGATCCTTTTTGTTTTTTTGCTACACTTTGTTGAAATTGGAATTCTTCTTTTTTTTTTTTTATGTTTGAACGAATATTAAAAGTGTAAAAGAGCATTCTATTTTTAAATAAACTTAAAATGGCACGCTATAAATATATTTACTTTAATGATATTTTAATTAAAATTACTCTAATAGACCAAACTTATTCCAAATAATTTTAGTAAAAAACAATAACAAAACGGGTCTTTTTAATGTTTGCCCTGTGTTTCTATCGAAACAAAACAAAATAAAAAACAACGTTTTTTTTTTAAAAAAATGGATAATCAATGTTGAATAGCAATTAGAATTCTTACATACTACAGGTCAAAATTTGATTAATAAAACTATGAGGAAGTTTCCTTGTCCGGATTCTCCAAAAAGCTGTCTTTTTGATCAATTCCTGGTCAAAATTCGTATCCTGACAAAAGAAATTTTATATAATAAAAAATTTTATGGGATCCGACTCCGATAAGTTGATCCTTAATGGATTTTGGATGCCGGCGAATCTTGAAATTAGATTTGATGGGGGCGTGGAATTTTTAAATTAAATTTAAAAAAAAATCAAAAGGAAGAGGAGCAGGTGATAAAGTAACCAACCAACCCAATTACTGAAAAGAGAGAGATGATCCATTAGTATGGTTGTGAATAATGGCAACTATATTTTTTTTTAATTTTAAATTGATAGGAATATAATTTGATAATTAAAAATATCAATTTGATTGAGTGAACTTGATATAAATTACCCTAGTTCGATGCAAGTTATATATATATTAGTGATCGTGCACACGCGCTGCTTGTGTAATATAATACATTGAAATCACATTGACCCTTTACTAATGAAATTATTAGTAGAGTCATTAGGGTAAAGTACCAGACTTTTGAAAATCTGAATTATTTGGGAATTGTTTGGATTTTCGAGTGTCACCCTTACAGTTTCCCTATGAAAAAATTAATTTAATTTACTATTATACTTATCTTAGTAAAAAAAATTAAGAAAAGTATATTTGTTAACATTGTCGGCCTAAAATATTTATAGAAGCTTTTTTGATCATAGTGTTATCAATTCTAAGATGTGGGATTAAAGAGAACTATATTTTTTATATAAAACAACCAGAGAAAATTAATGATGAGAAAAATTCATAATAATATGTCCCAGCTGAGTCTCGAATTCTAGATCACTGATTATTTCGCTTGTAGAATTACTAATAAACCTTAGAATTATTTTTAGTGTGAAAAGAAAAAAGGATATTAACGTAAATTCATTTTAGGCTTCACCAAAGTTAGTTAGTAAAGGGAGAAATTTTTAATAAAATAGTAATATATATATATATATATATATATATATATATATATATAGTTAACTTGGTCTTAACATATATGTAATTTTGTCTAATAGATTCATCATAGTCTGACATTAGGTTGTGCTAAACCTAAAATATTAGAGGAGTTTGCCATATCATATTTGCTGTAGGGTTGTCTTAGCTATCAGCTTAAAAAAACAAAAAATTTAGTATATATGTAATACATTTTTTACTTGGCCCATTAAAATCCATCTCTTCTATACCTTCCATACCCAAAGTCCAGCCCACCTTTTATTTCTAAAATCTGTCTTGGTTAGTGTCTCTCGTGAGAAAAATATCAAAATTTTATAACACATACATCATACCGACATATATCAAGTTATATTGATTCTATGACATACTAAAAATTTTGATATAATATAATATCGTACTAAAATTTTTTATATCAGTATCGATATAATATCTTTCTTAAAATTTTGGTGTATCATAGTGATACTAAAATTTTACCCTAAACGGTATGAAATTTAATTATACTAAAATTTTGATATACTGAATTTTCGATATACTAAAATTTTAGTATGATACATCACCACTAACTATGATTTTCGACAATAGGAGAGGGGTAAATTGCTTGCAAATAAAGAATACCCTTCTCAAGACTTTTCAACTCAAAAATTAATAGCAACAATAAAATGTAAAACAGCAGTAACAAAAGAGAAACAGGAAATTTAATTTGGTTACAACCCAGGGGGTTGTTAATCCAAGGCAGTCGAACAACTTCACTAGAATGTCTCCTTCATTGTAGGCGGAGAAGTATTTTTTACACACTAAGAACATTCAGAAGTTGCTAGGAACTTAATACAGAGTTGATTGATTTATTCCTAGCTCCAGGGGCCTTTATATAGCTCCTGGAAATTCTATCTCAGGTCTTGAAGGCGCCTCCAAGAGGGTTGAGGGTGCCTCCAATGGATTTGACCGGATAAAATCTTATCTGCTTCGCAAACGACCATCTAGACTGGGTTTGACGTGCCTCAAATGCCCTTGAGGCGCCTCAGACAAGGTTGAGGCGCCTTCAAGGTAATGGAGGCGCCTCCAAGATTGCAATCAGCACAGGCGCCTTCAGCAATTCGTTGAAGGCGCCTCCAGCTAGCTTTTTCAGCTGCTTTTGATTCCTTTTCTTCTTCCGAAGCTCTGATTATTTGGGTGATTGCGACTAACTGAAATAGGGCTCATCCGAACCCAATTTCCATCATTCTCCTCAAGAAGGCTTCCAACCCGGTTTCTCGTCCCTCGAACGTCGCACACGTTCTTCTCGTCCACCGATGTACTCCTCCGCAGCTCTATCGTCCTTCGGACGTACCGAGACCGTCAGCTCCTTTCCCGTACCGTCCTTCTCGCTAGCTGCGTCTTCTGCTCGACTTTCTACGCTCCTAAGCTCCTGTACACTTAGACACAGAGATCAAATAACAAGCAGGACCTAACATAACTTGGTTGATCACATCAAAACAACCACGGGGTCCAACAATCTCCTCCTTTTTTATGTGCATTAACCCAAGTTCAAGTTAGGAAAAAATTAGACAAACAGTAATTTATAGAAATTACTAAACTAACAGTTTAAGCATAAAGATTGCAATAATAGAATTTGCAACACCAAATTTTATTTTTTTCTTTTAATGCTTAACTCTTCCTAACTTGTTCCTATCTCTTCCTATTTGATCACAGCAAAAAAATGGGGGTCATAACTATCAAGTAGAAGTTTTCTATATAAAAGTTCAAGTTTTAAAAAAATCATTTTCAAAATAATTTCTAAGTTAAAAACAATGTTAAATAAAATTTTAACTTAGGCAAACATAAATATTTTTGAAAATTTTTTAAGTAGAAATTTGTTTTTAACTTAGGCAATTATTTAAATAATTTTGAGAATTTATTTTGAAAGTTTTTTCTAAGTTAAACTTAGGTAAGATAATTTTCAAAAAGAAATTTAAGTAAAAAATTTCTAATTTAAGAAGAAATTTTACCTTAGGAAATATTATTTTAGAATTTTTTCTAATTAAAAATTTTATGCATGAAATATTTTTCTAAGTATAAAAATATTTTTGAAAAAATTGTTTAAAAAATGTTTGGAAAACTTTTTAAAGCATTATTTAATTCTAATTTTAATAGTTTATCAGAAAGTTAATTAAACATTTTATTTCAATATTTTGGCTTTCATGTCGTGGTGAGACACTAGGCCTTCTTGGTTATTGGAGCAACAACCACTTCCTTAGACAAAGCCTCTTAAAGAACTTTTAACGTTTAATTTTCTCGCTGAAAGCTTTTAACTAAAAACAATTTAGTCTAGAAAAGATTTAGGAACCCAGTAAAGGTTCCTTCCTACTGGATTAATCAAGAACTTAGGGGTATATAACTTCCAGGAACTTTCCTACGTTGTCCCTGATGTGTTTCTGATGTACCAGTTTAATTTTCCATTTAACTCGAGTCTTGATTTTGGGGATTTATTTAAGCATGCATAATTATTTTCAATTTTTTAATTTTTCAATTTCATTTTTCAATTTATCATTCTCTAATTTTAAATTATCGTACATTTCTAGAGGATATGCTTTTGCTAAGTTTAATTTCAACTCATTATTCTCCTTTTCTAATTTAACTAAGTCTTTATTGAGAACTTTTATGAATTGAAATGACTGCTTGGGAGTCAGATTATGTAGCTCACTTATCTCTATATCTGATGCTCCCCCTTTATCGCAACTTTCTTCTTCTGATGATCCTCCCCCTTCATATATTCTCATCTCCGAATTGGTTTCTTCAAAAAGATGATTGGCCATCGGTGCTAATCCCAAGAAGGCTTCGACTTCTGATTCCGAAGATGATGATTCATCCCATGTAGCGTTCAGACTTTTGCGCTTCAAGGATGTTGGCTTTTGAAACTTCTCCTTATCCCTTTTCTTCAGTCGTTGTAGTTGTAGCAACGAACTGTTCTTTTGCTGCATTAATGCCTTTTTGACTGCGATCTAAATTTATTATTTTTAATAAATTTATTCAATTTTCTTACTAATAGAGCCGCTTCAGACTCGTCGATCGACGCTTCAGAGTCGGGATCGTCCTTTTCGGCTTGTAGGGTAATATTGAGATTTGACTTTGCTTGACTTGGCTCTGCAATTCGAGACTCGTGAAGTTCGAAGGTAGAAAATAAGTTTTCTAAAGTACTTACCTCAAAGTCCTTAGAAATATAGTATACATCTACTAAGGACGCCCATTCTGGAGATCTTGGGAAGGCGTTGAGTGTGTACTGGATCGAGTCTCGGTTTGTTATTGATTCTCCGAGGTTATTTAGTTGAGTTATCAACTCTTTGATTCTTGCTTGGAGTTCCGCTACCTTCTCGTCGTTGTTCATCCGGAGATTCGTTAGTTAAGTCCGAAGGATGTCCCGCCTTGCTAGCTTCGCTTCTGAAGTACCTTTGTGGAGCTCCAGGAATTTTTCCAAGAGGTTTTTGGCGGAGTCGTAGCTTCCGATCCGACTTACCTCCTGGGGCGGCAGAACGTTGAGCATAGGGATGACAATTTCACCCGAATCCGATGGATAATCCGACATCCGCCCTGAATGGAGGAGGATATGAAGGGAATTTTTATACCCGATTATAGTAAATGCGTATTCGGGTATGGGTATTTCGGGTATGAGTATGGAGGCGGATGTGGTAAAATCCTACCCATACCCTACCCGATATATTTATTTATTTATAAGCCTCATTTTTATTGGAAAATAAAAAACTTTAGTTTTTCCGTCTTAGAAAAAAAAAACTTAGTTTGTCTCTTTATCCTGTTATTAACACGTATCTCATCTTCTTTTCCACGGAAAATGTTCACCCGATCGAAGGAGGACGAAATGAGGAAGAGCTGACAAGTACATTGAAATATTTTTTTTTAAATGAGAATGGTAGGGAATAATAGGATGATGGGTAGGATATGGGTACTCGAAACTCCGACGGGTATGGGGATGAGTATGAAAGTTAAATACTCAATGAGTATGGGGATGAGTATGGGTATAGATATAATAAATGAGGATGGGTACGGAGGATATGAAATCCTACCCATTGCCATCCCTAGTTGAGCAGGTGAAATTCTGCCTTTCCGTTGGCCACGAAATCGGCTTGCTCCTTCTTCGTCCATTGATACTCTTCTTTGTCTTTTGGTGTTGCAAAACCAAATTTCATAGTTAGAAGAATGTCAAAATCTGTTTTAAAAAATACCTCCATTCTTCATCTCCATGTAGCGAAGTCTCCGTCGAATTTTAGGGGATGAATGTTTGTTCCGGCCATCGTCTTGATCTTTGTGCTTCAGTCGGCGGTCAGTCCTTCTGAGACGGTCTGGCTCTGATACCACTTGTTAGTGCAGCGGGGTCGGCAAGAGGGGAGGGGTGAATTGCCTGCAAATAAAGAATACCCTCCTCAAGACTTTTCAACTCAAAAATTAATAGCAACAATAAAATGTAAAACAGCAGTAACAAAAGAGAGACAGGAAATTTAACTTGGTTACAACCCAGGGGGTTATTAATCCAAGGCAGTCGAACAACTCCACTAGAATATCTCATTCACTGTAGGCGGAGAAGTTTTTTTTACACACTAAGAACGCTCAGAAGTTGCTAAAAACTTAATAC
The DNA here is from genome assembly GCF_018446385.1 of Zingiber officinale. NCBI lineage: Eukaryota > Viridiplantae > Streptophyta > Magnoliopsida > Zingiberales > Zingiberaceae > Zingiber > Zingiber officinale. The sequence continues at coordinate 151,197 of NW_024589905.1, read as the reverse complement.
AGAGTTGATTGATTTATTAATAACTCCAGGGGCCTTTATATAGCTCCTGAAAATTCTATCTCAGGTCTTGAAAGCGCCTCCAAAAGGGTTGAGGGTGCCTCCAATGGATTTGACCGGATAAAACCTTATCTACTTCGCAAACGACCATCTAGATTGGGTCTGAGGCACCTCCAATGCCCTTGAGACACCTCAGACAAGGTTGAGGCGCCTTTAAGGTAATGGAGGTGCCTCCAAGACTGCAGTCAGCGCAGGCCCCTTCAGCACTTTGTTGAAGGCGTCTCCAGCTAGCTTTTCAGCTCATTTTGACTTCTTTTCTTTTTCCGAAGCTCCGATTGCTTGGGTGATTGCGGCCAACCGAAATAGGACTGACTCGAACCCAATTTCCGACATTCTCCTCGAGCAGGCTTCCGACCCGGCTTCTCGTCCCTCGGACGTCGCGTACGTTCTTCTCGTCCACCGGTGTACTCTTCCGCCGCTCTCTCGTCCTTCGGACGCACCGAGCCCGTCAGCTCCTTTCCCGTGCCGTCCTTCTCGCTATTTGTATCTTCCGCTCGACTTCCTGCGCTCCTAAGCTTCTGCACACTTAGACACAGGGATCAAATAACAAGCATGACCTAATGTAACTTGGTTGATCACATCAAAACAACCATGGGGTCCAACAATGTGAACCATAAATATTTAGTTGATAAGATATTTTATTATGGAATTTGAGATATTTAAGTAAGATGTTTGGTAGGTGAGACACATAAATATTTTGTTGGGAGAATATTTGATTGTAGAATTTGAGATATTTGATTGATGATGTAGGAGTGGGAATCATAAATATTTAGGAAAAATATTTAATGTTATTAGTAATACTCTTATATTAGTGATGGTTATGATTTGGCAAATTTAATTGCTTTTTGAGTTAAACTTATAAAACTATTAAATATAAGTTAATAGTATGACCAAGCTAACATAAATTTTAATTTGAGTAATCTATTAAGTAAATTATTCTTTTAAAAGTTTGAGACATATATTTTAGAATGTATAATTAGTTTTAAAAAAGATTTTAAATTTTATATAGTTTTTATGTTACACCAATGACGTGATTTACTTTTAATATAATTAAGAAAACATAGAATATTCGTAAGTGGCAAAGTGTAAAAAGAAAATCGAAGTTTTTGTCATGTTAAAAGAAAATTTGCACATCAAAGTTTTTACTATAAAAGGAATATGTGGTGGGTATTAGGTTAATATACATAATATTATGGGCAAGCGGTTATATATATCACAAACTTTACCCATTTTATAATAAATTAATCCTAAACTTATTTATCATAAATTTTATAAGATCATAGTAAATGTATCCCAACCTTATTCAAGTTAAGTCATAGATATGGCAAAAAAAAATAATAAAAATGTGACTCGTTCCCTCACGGGTCACTTATAATTAGCCCTATAGTGAGATAAAGATGATAAATTATAATGATTGAGCGATCTCTCTAAGTGGGAGAAATTTTATTTTCTAAAAAATTATTTTTCTGAAAATTTGATCTATGCTCTCGTATGATGATTTATAATCCAAATGTCAACCTCGATTATACTCGTGAGAGTAACTTAAGTTATATGTGACATCATGCTTACATCACCTATTAATTAAATCAAATAAAGGACAATCCGATATACAAAACCTCCATTAATATGGATTCTGAGGAAGTGCTGCATGAGATTATTTTAAAAACTCGAATTCATGATCTCTAGATCACATGACGATAATTTAATCATTAGACTTTTTTTATTAATTAAATTAAATCTATTAAAAAACAAAAGATATCCCAACAAAGATGTCAAATATCACATCATTTTCACAAAGCTACCACGTAAATATCTCTTTTTATATTTGAGAATAATTATAAACAAAGAGAAGAGAGATATTTATATGTATTTTTCTCTCAAATAAATAATTAAGATTAATTTAATCCAACGATTTATGTTATGCATGATGAAAGGATTCCAAAGAAATGTCTAAAATAATCTTTAAGGAAAAACTTGGAAAAAAAAGCCAATAGAGTGGACCAAAGAGTATATTAATAACTTTTATCGGGATTCAAAATTAGTGAACTATAACAAGCCACTTGAAATTCTTCATTTGTAATTTTCAACTATGTCCATCAATTTAAGAAATTCACATATGATCTTGCATGGTATCATTGTTCACTCAAAAATTGATTGTTCTTCTTATTTACGTAAAAATATTCTAATATTTGTCAGCGATCAAATGATCAAATAGACATTACTTTTTTATTTCACCATCTAAATAAGGAATTTCCTATTGGAAATTTAATTAATGTTCATTTTTTTCCTCTATATTTTGAAGGTGGCCTTCTCTTCCAGAGTAAAAATATTTTTAGACTTCTTTACTGAACTAAAATGAATAAACACACATTTTATCTCTATACCAATTACCGAAAGTAGCTTCTCTATATCTTCATCTTTAATGTAATGACTAATCCTCAAATCTATTAAATAGTAGCTTCCTCATCAATTGTATCTGTCAATTTATACATAGCAACTTATCGAATAGATAGATTATATGGCTACAGATATCAGCTGTGACCTCAATAAATTTATCTTCCCTACATTATTTAGAATATCTATATATGTGCACTATTTAGATCTGCAACGCAATGCCTTCCAGCTCGACATTATTATAAGGTTTTGTCCTCACTCCTCGCCCTCCCCCTTTCTAAGATGATTCCCCATACAAACACAGGACAAACACACAAATCTAATCTGTAGCCTTATCATATCTAGTTCACAGTGTGCCAATTAAACAAAGCCACCCTTCGAGATGCGTTTAATCCACCGTTAAACACGCATCAAACAATTCACATCAATTGCAGAAGACAATCAACTCGACAACAATAATAATAATGAAAAAAACACTTAGACACCTCTGTAGAGCACAACAAAGCAAGGAAGGATAGCACTGGGACTGAAGACGGACAGCTCGTCCGAGCTGGAAACTGAATCATACTCACCACCATCATCATCTGATTGGCTCTGTTTCACTCTCCCTGCAATCACCCTGCTCACCAGCATCGCCCTCATCCCCCCGTTGGAAGGCACTTGGTGGGTGCATGCGCCGTGGGCTCCAAAGCTGGTGGCCATAGTTTGGGTTTTGCCCAGCTCATCCACTTTGAAGCCATCGCGTAGAATGCCACAGAGACTGCAGAGTGAGGCTGATTGGCAGAGGGTCGGGGCGCCATGAAGGCCGACAGAGCAGCCAACACTGGTGCAGTAGAAGCGTAGGAGTTCATTGCCATCGGCAATGCACCTCGAGTGCTTCAATGGAGGCTTGTTAGCCTTGTCCCTGATGAAGTCTCTGTAGGCCTCGAACCTCGATGTGGTGGTGGGGGTGTTTTGGACCTTGAGCACTCTCTCTATGTTGGGGATTGGAGCTTGCTTCTTGAGCCAGCTTGAAAGGAATATCAGTTCAATTATTTTTCTGCTCGAGTCTTGAACGCCCATTTCAGACACTGTTTGGAGAAAGCACAGATGAGCAGAGAATAAGCTTATCGAAATTGCAAAATATAGCGAGAAAAGATTCAAGAGTACCTGCGTGCTTTTGTATCTGGTGAAGCTCAAGATCATCAGGAGTCATAAAAATGTCCCTGCACTCGTAGCACCCTGAAACCCCCCTCAAATGCATTGCTCCAAAAGATCCTTCTAAAGAGGAGGATGCTGAGGACGAGGAAGCAGTGACAGAAGAGGATGAGTTTGAAGAAAAAGAGGTTGAGATTGCTCCAGTGATGCCATCAGAGGGGGCTTTCAAGGATCTGCTTGAACTATTACAACTGCTGTCTGAGGCCAATTTGTTGTTAGCTTCAGAACTCTTTACTACTGCTGCTGGGCTTATGACACTAGAACTGTCTCTCATCCTACATAGAGACCCCGAGCATCCAATCTTCTTCCAGTTCTTCTTCTTGTTATTGCTCTTCCTTTTCAGCTCTTGCCGATATCGATATGAGAATAAGCTTCTCAGAGGTCCCCAGGAAGATCCATTGTCCATTTGCATCTTGCTCATGCTGCTCCAGTTGCTCATTGCTTCATCCATTTGGAGAGAGGAGTTTGAGTAGGTTGTCCTCTCAGGATCACAGTATATTTGATAGTTGAGAAAGGAGGAACTTACACTGTGGGCATATCAATACTTTAATAATGAAGCTGCAAAGTAGTTCCATTTTGTTTGTAATGAGGCTCCAGATAACCTTAAATTGGTGCTTACTTGGATAAATGGCCTTACCATTATATCAAATCAACTATTCAACTATTAAATTACCATGATTACCTTGTGGTCCTTGGAGTAGGAGAACTAGGAAGTTGTGCATTTTGGTCATCAGTCATGATAGCTCACCCTTCATTTGCAAACATCATGTGCTTACTGATGACAGTAATCAACAACATATCCAGTAACAAGTTAGCAAATATGAACTTCTCTTGGCCAAATCTGATGCTTGTTGGACCATTCCATAGACTATCATTGGGCTCAATTAGTGCGAGTCTTTTTAGTTGCAGGTATCATTGAACGAAGTGGTCAACTAGTTAGAGAGCCAACAGTATAAAAAAACCTGGAAATTCTAAGCCATCTGCATGATATCTTTGAAATTAGCATAAAAATCAGAAACAGTCAGCTCTGTACTAATCCTAAGAATTGATCGTATAGCATTTTCACAGCTTCAGTTTTAAGAAAAAGCATTTTTGCTCCATACTACTAAAACATTACAGAATTAATGATTCTGGCAACTTGTTAATAAAAATAAAATGAAGCATTATAGGAAGGCATGCGGCTTAAGTGAACATATGATTACATGCATTTTGTTCGTTGCTCAAGGTCACATAGTGCAGTGTCTTGTATATAGAAATGATTCCCCCATCTTGTTTGTCTCCAAAAGGGGGAGAAATCATGCACGCAAACAAAGCATACAGGAATAAATGCCTTTTTAGATACTTGCGAAATCGTAAGAAAATAGAAGGTTTGAGTTCATCCGTAGTTCGTTCTTTAGGTGATTATCCCTATCCATTCAATCCATGTAAAATATGTAGGTGAACAAACTGAAGCAGATGAGCATGCAGTGAGGAAGATATGAAGTGAATGTTACGGAGAACGCAACTCAAGGCAAGTCAAATCATGCTGACGATTCTGCAAAGTTTGTTCAAAATAATAGGAATAAACATTCTGTTAGACTAGAGGAACAGAATGAAATGGAGCAAATATAACATATCAAGGTTTAAAGTCAGCATCAGTTTATCCCCTTGTCACATCACCGAGATTTATTCTAAAGAGACAAGTTGCCTGCTAAATGATTGCATTATACAATGGAATGAAGTTGACCTCAGATGTAGCAGACTCCACAGTAGCTTCAGAGGAGTATCAGTTCAAATATTTTGAGCAATAGTCTCTTGTTGATGGTTCTTCAGTCTAATCCCAGGCCCCTAGCTGCTACCAGTTGAAATGAAAAAATGTCAATGAGCTCCGATGTAATTTACAGAAGTGCTACATCACCACTCAGATGCCATGATTCCTAGAGGAAGATCTAGACAAAAGATCACAAGCATGCAAAAAGGCAGTCAACGTGAACTTTTGCTTGTATCATAAGGTGGTGCACAAAGGTATGTTCAGCAATCTCTAACGAATGATAAAAATCCTTGCCTAAATTATTTTTGCTAACCGAAATAGACCACTGAAAATTTATTCACTAGGAATTACTTCGGAATTGTACAATTTAGGCTTGGTTAAATATAACTGTAGAAAGTATTACAATGTCTTCTAGCCCCTCATATGGATAAATTGACAAGTTCAAACGAGGTGCCATGTCACATAATTTCAAAGTCAAACTCAAATTTTCTAAAATATCTCATAAGCCCCTCCCACTCCGTCACACGGGACAGGTCGCAACTCAGAGCCATGCTGACCTGCACAAGTAGCAAATAGGAAAGAAAATGTAGATGAGCTAATGCTTCAAGAATTTGCTATGTGAAGCAGGAAACAACAATCAAGACTAGACAAGATTGAGCTTCAGACAACCTCAAACATCATGGTTGATACTTGACAAAGCATGCATTATTGGACAACTATTGCATCCACCTGTTGCTAAAAAGGGTAAGCTCCAACTATTTAACTGGGCAATCACAGAAATTAATGTAGTTATATAATTAGTAATATCCAATTCATTTAGGTTTATTTATGATTCTATCCGAAAGTCGAAGACACGGATGTTGGGGACATGAGACTCCTGCTGACCTTCAATGGACTCCACTCCCACCTGCGACACAAGTAGCGTCAGTCCCGAGCCAGGGAAGGGGTCCCCGGCGATGACCCTCCAACGCTCAAGTCAGTCTCCGGCGAAGCAAGAAGAAGCAAAGAGAACTGTAGCGCAACAGTAGAAATCGTGAGAAAAGCATACCTTCGTCGATGCCTAGACCCCCCTTTATAAAGAGCTCCTATAGCGTGTGTGCACGCTTCTTAAAGCGGGTATGCTTTCCCAAACTTTCCCTGAAAAGACATGTCAGTAAAGTATTCCTGATAGGCCGAGCATATCTCTAAAGTGACAATGGAAGTTTCCGCCGTACGATCCTCTGTCTGATCATGCCACCTGTCAGCGGCACTAGCTCCCAAAAGGATGTCGAAGGATATCCCACTGTGTCTGTTGTTTGGCCGAGTGGAATGGCCACTCGGCCAGAATTCTGATATCCCTGCGTTATCTGCTGCCACGCCGAGCGGGAGAGCCGCTCGGTTGAAAGTCCACTGTCCGTGTTGTCCTCCGTCAGGCCGAGCTGGATAGCCGTTCGACATGAAGTCCCCCGTCCACATGCTCGGCGGGTATTTCACTGTTTGCGTGCCCAACTGATGTCAAATCTGCTGTTAGGCCGAGCAGGAGAGCCGCTCAGCTCGGCTTCTACACGTCCATTGAGCGTCAGTTTGATTACTCCCTGTGCCCAAGACGATGGGTCGGTGCTCAACCCCCGATCGGCGTATAACTCGTCCGATCGACCAACAACATCCACCCGTTGATCATCTTAACTCTAACCTCCATGCGACAACAAGGTGAGGCCCCGCCTAATCACCGCATCAATTTATATTAACAGATTTTCTCTACCCAACTACATTTATAATTTTTAAATTGGTAGTTATAAAATCATCATATCCAAGATCCATCATCTTAAATAAGAAATATGTTTCTCTTGTTCTATTTCTCAATAACTGTACATGTGTATCTAAATATTCTCATCTTTATTTATATATTTTCGATCTTGTTTTTTAATTATCACAATGTACGATCATTGTACATATGTGAGGGCATATAAGTCCAAATTAAAAATGTTAATAATTATTAGGCGATAAAATGCTAAGTTATAGATAGTACACTAATCAAGTTATCTAATCAATAATTGCATGTAAAATATATAAGTGATCATAAAACATGAAATGCATGATATATAATAATCTATATGAATCATTATTGCAGAATATGTCATATATTAACATGCATATAATTTAATATCTGCACTACAAATGTTTAAATTGTCACTTACAAGTTACCAACATACTTTACAAAAGTATTTCGCAAACATTGAAACTAAGCTTCGTAGAAGAAAAAAGATATAATAAAAGCCCTTATTATTTGAGAAGAAACAGAGGCAAGTAATAAATAGAATTTTTATTTAATTTTGGTTCAATCCAAAGTGGCTTGAACAAACCACAGTTTTTGTTTATAGATGTCTACACAAACTTAGACTGCATACGTGGCCATCTAGATGACCTGCTTCAGTCCAACTACATATAGAAGACTGCATATGTTATATGCGATGTGGTCCACTCCTATTGAAAAATCCTGTGCAGCCACATATGTGGAGACCTAGGTTGGTTTGTCGAACTATGTTCACCACCCATCATATTATGATTGCATGAGAGAGGACTCTTTAAGCCCCTCTCCATTTTGACAACTTTAACGTACCAAACAAATCAAATAATGAGATTGTTTACCTTATTAAATGACACTTCAAACAACCTAGTGTTTGGTATCAAATTCACATTGTCTTAAGTTTCATTTAAGTTTCAACCCTTTTCTTGTGCAAATCTAAGAGTGCTTGTTGTTTTGCTAATTACAACTTCGAAAGAGAAAACACAAACACTTATTTGTTTGAATGGGAACAAATTTTCTCGGTTGTTCAATCTCTTACAAACCTATTTCCTTTTTTTTAGAGAAGATTAAGCATCTCAGAGTAAAACTAAATTTCTATTGTGTAGTGAGGTCAAAAGAATGATGGCGAATGTTTTTTTTTCCATTTTCAACTATGTTTACCTGAAAAACGAAATTTAAAACTGAAAATTTTCCCACTCTCTGAGGCACAATGTTCCACATTTCATACTCAATCATTGTTGATCAGAACAAAAAACAAAGATGTCAAAGCAGATCCAAATATCTATCTTAATTCAGTAATATAACACAAGCAAAATACAATGAATTATCCTCGGAGAATCAGTTGTACGAAGAAAGCTCAAGCTCAAGGATGTTGATTCACAAGCAATAGATGTTTACAACACAACAGGAAAGCTTAATACATATTGATGTTCTGCATCTCAATGATTTTTCATTGTCTTATAAATTTCTTGGATGGAAAATAAGAGCCATAGAAGGGAAAGTGAAATAGTAGATGTAAATAAATGACGGAGCTCATATGTAATTTTGTGAGCCTTTCTATCCACCATTCATCCAAGTAAATGAACCCTAGATGTCTAATCTATGAATTCAAAAATAAGTGAAGTTCAACATTTAGTGAACATCTCCCAATGCTAGACTACAAATACTGCAAATTTAAATACAATACTACAATAGTAACTAAAAACATGAAAGCCGACTTCCCAAGTTATGCAGTCAAATACTGAAAATTTTCATGTGTATTTCAGGACAAAAAAATTACAAGAAAAGAACAAGTTAAATTTTCAACTTCTTTTTTTTTAAAAAAAAATATTTTAACAAACAAAATATTGAAGCCATTATCAAATATCAACCATAATGCTTCCTTCTCTATTTTCTCATCCAAGTGGCCAATTAAAAAAAGGATAATAACTGAACTGACCAATTATGACAGCATTGCTTTGAGTTATTGTCCTTTTTCCTAGTTTGTTGTTTGAGTTCGTAATATGTTATTAAGTATCAATCTCATCCAGTCATAACTCAAAAGAATTATATAAAATGACATAACTATAGCAAAGATGTTTACTGGAACCAAGAGTCACTCTAAATCCATGATGAACTCACATAACTGACATGATATTTACAAAAGATAGTTAACTGCTACTGAGATTTCAAACGTAACAAAACATATAAACTACACTTACATTCATAGCAAGAGCTAAAGATACAAGTTTTGGCTGCTCAGATTACAAAAGCAAGTCCTGTGCATATCCCAACTATCTGGAGTTAGCTACATTGAACTAAATTTTGCCATGGAGATCTATACAATGAGCCATCAATGCCAAGGCCATTTATATTATAAAGTTTTCTCAGACATGTATCACATAGCTAGAATTTCTAATTGATTCAACTTATGTTATAACAATCAATCACATATATCAGATTCGTAAGGACATCAAACCAATGTGAAATTATTCAAATACTCATGGACATGGATTCCAAATTTCAAAGATAACACATTAAAGTAAACTTTTGTAGGGTATTTTGAAATCACCATTCTTCCTGTTCTTACCAACTAATTTAATAATTAAAACTTGATTGCGTGTGATGAATTATTATTTTCAAGTAAAAGAATAGTACTAAACAGCTTTCTCCAAATGTTCAAGGTCTTGGTAATCGCAGTAAGAACTTATAGGAATATATAATTAAACAAAAATCTTGGGAGGGGATTTCATGAGAAACTAATTGCTCCAATGTACTAACATATCAGCAAGATCTAGGTCTGATGGCATGGAACACCTGTCTTTGTCATCCAATTTCATTTGGCAAAATGGATGTGTCATGACAAAATTACAAGTTTAAAATATAATGTTAACTATTGACAAGTAAAGCCAGAATGATGACTTACCAGCACTCTGTTGTGGGTTGATACCCACGCCATCTGCAAGGGGAAAATATATCAGATATTAACAAAAATAAAAAAGTTCCTTTCGACAAGAAGGTAGGAAAACCAGAAACTCGTTCAGGTTTAACCAATCACTAGAATACCGTCGTCATCATTCATTTTCCTTTCAATCTATAACAGAGAACATTGCAACGCCGAAAGGATAAAATAGCATATCCAAGACAAGCGTATTCCTTATCAAGGGGAAGAACTCAATTGAAACTAGAGAGAAACACCGACCAATATCAAATTTGGTGAATGGTGATGACGGCGCTAGTCTGATTAAGGACCTTGAACTCCTGGCGGCGAAGTTTAGGACTGCGGTAAAAGGGGCTGCCTCTGGGACGCTGAAACTGAGATCTGAAGGGCGGATCAATAGCAAAGAAAAAGATCGAGCGAAATCCTAGGAATCGAAAAAAGGAGATCGCGAGGACGAGATTGGTCGAGAGAAAAGGGAATGCTTACACTTCGTCCGGGAGCTTGGGATCGGAGATCAGGATCACCTTAAACGAGACCTTTCCGCCGCCACAGCTTGCCGCAGCTGTCGCCGGCATCTCAAGAGCCTGCACGGAGAAGATCCCTCGAGAAGAGCTCGATTGAGGGCGATCGCCGGTCCGTCGATGTTGCATACATATATATATTGCAGCGGTTACATTAAAGTGACGTCATGCTGGATAGGGAATGGAAGCATGCATAGGCGGAGCCTTACCTGCATATTATAAATAAATAATAAAAAGATTAAATAATTAAATAAAATAAGAAAAATTATTTAAAAATTAATATATATATATATATATAAAATATTTTTCCTATTTTTTAACTTTTTAATTTTTTATTTTTTTCTTCTAATGCTTTAGATTCATTATTTAAATAGTTGATTGGACTCGTGCCAATTTACTCATGCTTGTGAGTTGAATTAATATTTAATTATTTTAAGTAAAATACTAAAAAAATAAAAAATAAAAACAAATTTAATAAAAGAATATTTATTTATTTAATAATTAAAAAAAAAAAAAATGAACTACACCATAGATTAGGAGCAGAGTTTTCAAACCACGTCATATCCATATGTTTACATTATTTTTGTAAGAATTTTAGAATTAGGTGAGTTCACCCCCTCTTCTTTAGTTGGCCTATCATCAATCCTAACACCTCAAGGAGACCATAAGGATCCTAATAAAATTAACTCCAACTAGATTCTTTTCCTCTGACCTTAATACCAAATTATTCAACTTAATGTTGTCGAGGCTATCGAGTATCGAGCCAATAAGCTTCAAATTTTCGCTATCATATATTGTAACCTCTTGAGGATTTTGTGTATAGTGCGCATCGACGACTTCCTCTATCAATCATTGATCAGAGTTCATTATCAAACTAATTAATGATAATACCCTTCTTAATCTAGAACATTTGTCGAAATCAGAAGCATGAACAACCATTACATGGTGAACATCCCTTAAAATCATAGAAATCTCTATGCTAGTCTACATGTGTGTTTTGCCTCTTCCCTACATAACAAGTTGTCTCACTTCTAAGATACTTTGTGAATTTCTTATGTTTCTTCCTTCTAACATCTTTAGCTCGAGTGATAACAATAATCTGCCATACAAATTACCAAGTAGCATTAACATTATTTTTGAAATTTTCCTTATGGTTAATACTATCTCATACAGTAAATCTTCAAGATCATACTCTTTATATGTTACATATGAATAATTAATTTGATGATTAATACCATTTTTTTGAAAAAAAAAAAAACACAACAGTAATTTTTATTACATGGTGTAGTGGGAGGCCAAGCTCACATCGACAATGTAACTCCATCCTTTTTCCATCGGTCAAAAATGTGAACTTTTCTATTTCTGAATAACAAAGGAACAAGAAAACATGTGTAAAAATATATAGGCCCCCTATCCAACTGGTATGCAACTCTCTTGCAGCATGAAACCTTCGCCATGCACTTTTCACCAAACAAACGTTAGCACATCAGTGTAAAGGGCTTAAGGCAGCAAGAGCATTTCAGAATATGATAGTCAGAGATCATCTAGTCTCTCGAAATGGCAAACTTTATATCAGAAGCATGTTTCTTCTGAGTGTTCAAAACTCCCAGGCTTGCAAGTGAAGGATTATCCGAAACCTTTTGAGGGCACATCTGCTGAAGGAGCTTAGTCGAAGGAGACCGGCATAAATAGGCATAGCATAGGATCAACAAGCCCATTCGAAAGGACATCAGGCTTCAACAGGATCATGAAGTCCATTTGGAAGGCCATCAGGATTCAGATAGATTAACATGTTATATCAGTTGAGACAAAGAGCCGGAGGTCTTACACGGTCAAAAGTAGCTGGATGAGCCCAAGAGCAAATCAAACATGTCATTGGGTGTCAGCAAAGTTGTTCCACCAACAATCAATTCTATGCCAGATCTACCGTATTCTGCAATTGCTTCCATAGCCTCCCGAACCTTAGACGTTTAAAAAAGTAGGTGTCACTCTTGGTCATGTATTTTAGTACTATAAATTACGACACTTGTAAGTTACAACATCACCAAATTGCTGACAGTGTGCAAAACATCTTAAATTGCTGAACTCAGCTTTCCTACATTGGTGCTAAAATGATCTATTGAAAAGCAACTTAGAATATGATAATGCATCCTCAAATGACTACCAACAATGTCCAAAATCTGCCATGCTCAAAAACCATAGAATGGCCCTAAGTGCAAGACAAAACTAAATAACCAGGTAGCTAAATTGATGCCAAAGAGGAAACAAAAAGGAAGCAACCATACCTCAAGACTATTCATGCCCCCCACGACAAAAATGAAAAGAACACTTTGATCTCCAAAACTTGGTTTAGCCTGAAAAAGGAAATTTTAAAAAGTTGATGCAGATAATCAATGGACAAACACGAATAAGAATAAAGTAAACAACCCACCTGTCCAAGCCCAAACCTACCAAATCCGCTCTTCAAAAACCGTCCTACTGCTGATGAATGGTACACAAGTCCAGGAACATCATACTTTGCTAATAAAGTGGTTAGAAGCTTATAAAGTAAGCTCTTCTGAGTTTCCATGTCACTTCCATATCTACTATAAGCAGCCAACCCTTCTCGGAGAGTTGAGTTTCTTTGCCTCAAACTAGACAATTTGTTAAAGAATTTAAAGAGTTGATCTACTCTATCTCGTAACTCTAATTTAAGCTGCATGTCATCATATGCTTGTGCATTTTGATTATCTGTATCTTCATCATCCCAATTACCCCATTGATCATCAAAGTCATCTAGTTCTGATGACTTGGAAAAATCATCCTTCTCCTTGTCCAACTTGGCAGCAAATTCATTAGATAATCCATGTAGGAAATGAAGCTTTGCAGAAGATGGATTTTCCATAATTGCATCCACTACAGCTTCTTTCAGCGAATGTTCTTCTTCCCATGAATAAGGTCCAGTAGATGCGCTTGTTGGAAAGCTTTCCCCAGCAAGAATATACCCTATCATTGACAGAAGCAATGCATCTTGAAAAGAGAGAACATTATGTGATGGTCCAATCCTTTTATCCTGTTCATTAGATCTTAATAAGATACTCGTATTGATGAAATCACGGATTTGGCTTGAAAGGCTTTGACTGGTGTCTTGAGAAGTTACAGCCAGTATCTTCTCAGCATTGACAAATGCTTCCCAGTGAGAACTACGAGGCTCGCCTAGGACTATTTCAGCTGCTAATGCTAATTGAATGATGCCCTTATTTCGAATTAAAGACATCTGATTTTGAGCGAATTTTTCAAGCATAGTATGAAGCTCTGAAGCAGAAAAGGATCCAGATCGACCTTTCAGGGAAAGGTTTAACTTCTCATGCCGCAGAGTTTCCAAAAGCCATTTCTTAACTAAAATTGCCCCATCTTTAGCTCTTCTATCAAGCAAGGTTTCAAGATAGTTTGTTCCTGAATTATTAGATAAAAATGATCCACCTAGCAAATCAACTTCATGCTGTACAGCATCAGTGGTAAATTTGTCAGTGTGATCATCAGACTTTGACTCAATTGCACCAGAGCTCCAACCAGATGCAAAAGCAGTCATTCCTTCGGAAAGGTTCAATACAGATTCATTTTTTCCAAAAATAGCTCCAAATGGGACCCTTATATCGAGTGGTGCACGTTGAACTTTGATATGGGCATCTATTTTTGGTGCTTGTGATGACAATGCAGGTAAAGAAGACAAGATTCTCTCTCTACGTGGCAAGGAGGATAACAATCGATCAAGAAAAGAGTCACCATGGCAGCAAGGTGTAAGAAGATCAATGGTGCGGTCAATAAGCAGCAAACCAGCTGATCTTTTATTACGCCTTCCAACATCATATAAACTTGACATGTCCATCATCATCTTGCCAACTATCTTTGATGTATCTCCTAAAGAAAATATTTCCATCTTCAAATCCATCTGAACATGTTGGAAAACAGACATGAAGCAGGTAATCTCCAGTAAATAATAGCCAAAAGAAAACTAGATAAATGAAAAAAAAAAAAAAAAAACTATGCCAAATCAAATGCACATAATTATAAGCATATCAATGACAAAAAATCTACCTTTTCTAGAAGATGATAGAGGAAATTAGCCGTGAGTGTTGCACCAGGAGGCACATCATCACCATCAGAAGATGATCCAGCCGAAAGAGAGGGAAGTCCAGGACTAATAGAATTTTCATAGTTAGTTGACAAGCATGCTTCTGCAACTGTTCCTTCCGAAGGCAAAATGAAGACTCGTGGGGAGAGAGGACAAAAGATCATTGGGAAGTGATCAACAGAAACAAACAACTTTGCAGAGAATTCTACTCTTCCTGTAAAATTGATTGAATTATCATCATATACAGTTCGATCATTTTCACAGGAAGGAAGCTTCCTGCAACCATCATCTTCAGAAGCTAGATTTTTCTCATAAATAGATCCTGTTAGCTTTTCTGAGTCCCTCTCTTGTTGGAGCCTTTTCTTGTCAGACTTTTTCAAGAGTTCTTCATAGTCTTGAACAAGCAATGTTTCATATTCATGAAAGGCATCAGATCCAAGGGGTGAATCAACATGTACTGAATGAGCAATCTGAAAGTAAAAAACAGCAACAATAACAGTCCAATACAGATCAAACAGAAGGAAATAAAGGGAATGTTTTAAATTCTTCAAAATGGTCAAAACAAGCAGCTGAGTTTATCAGAAGTTGTATATCACTTGCCAACTTTATGGTATGTTTTTGGTTCAGCAACCCCCATAGTAAGGCAACTAGATGAGAACTTTATAAGATTAATAATAGAAAATAAGAAAACAGGAGAATGCTAATAACTTAAAAAAAATGATAACCTGTAACAATAATCACTAACCCAGATTAAGTTAGACACTGAACGCAGTTGAGCACCACAAAACACAATCGAAGAATATTGATTCACACTCATTGACACTGCATTTGTCATAATCTTTGTGCGCAAGAGTCTTAGAATGCTAATAGAGATATTTAAATTGGCATGGCAGCCAAGGGTCACAAGATGATCTAAACACAGTTGCATAGACAAAACCCAGACTTTCAATAAGCTAAGCTACAAAACACATATTACCTAGTCAAGGGCTGAAATCGGGATGACAATTTTCACCACGGGTTCAGGGCCCTGTGAGGAAAACCCGAAACTGGGGCAGATTCAAGAAATGTTTTCAGGTATGAGTTCGGGTTTGGGGATTTTTTAAATTCCCATAGTTGAATTGGGGCGGGTATGGAGATGCTATCCCCATCCCCGAATCACCTCAATAATAATAATAATAATAATAATAATAATAATAATAATAATAATGGAATTTGATTTCTTCTGTTTATTACAATTATTAATATTATTATATATGTATTGATTAATTAATATTAGTATTTATATGTCATTGGATTCTTGTATTAATAAAAAAAAATGATGAACCAGGTAACACTGAACTTGGGGCAACCGGCCTAATCCCACGGAAGTTTCCCGCCAACCGCCAAGGTAAATTGGGAAGCACTCAAGGCGGGCAACCTAGAAGCCATCATCCCGTGGTTGCATGCCTCACTTGGAGGAAAAATCCCTACAAATGCAGCATAGCTAGGGATCAAACTGCGGGTGCTTGCGCAACAACTTGGTACCGTTCCGCTGCACCGTAGCCCTGGGAGCTAGATTCTTGTATTAATACTTTTATGAAAGATGTTGAAAATTAAAAACCTTTTTAGCCAAGTACAATGAACATTCGAAGCGGGGATGGGTATTCCCCAATTAGACAGAATCAGGGATGGAGGCAGGGATGGGGATGGCCAACCCACCCCCGTCCCACCCCATTGCCATCCCTAGGCTAAAATTCTTAACCTTTAGCAACCAAAATCTCCAGCTGAAATAAGACTTGAGGCTATGAGATCAGACAGAGAAGGAAAGCAAGGATGCTAGACCTGTCTCTAGGGCTATTCAATGTGCAATTACTGGAGATTCTTTGTAATGTAGGAGAAAAGGAAATTGTTTCCCAGGCTTGCAGATACAGATACTAGAGAGAGGAGACCAGCAACTTCAGTATCATAAGCATTATCATAAACATAAGTAGGCACAAATAAAATTTAAGGCTTTCAAAAGCCTCTAGACCCAGAAGAATGCAGGTAAATGTTAATGTATGTCATCACCTAAATTTAATATCAGATTTTATAACTCTAAGACAGCAGGTATAAACCTATGTTTTCCATGTAAATAACATCAAACAGACTCTAGCCAGCTAACAGGTCAGGGACAAACCAGCTGAAACTAATTAGTGTAACCCACTAAAGAATGGAAAATCAGCTACGTAAGACCAGCAACAGTTGAATCAAAATCAAGCAGAAGCTAGAAAGTAATGAAAAAATTAAGCAACACCAAATTATATGTAGGCCCTTTCAAATTATTATTATTAAAGATACAAGAAATAAATAATTTGATTCATTTCCTAACAGTTCGAACTTTTGGGATAAATGGTTAGACACGTTAATATGGTATCAAAGCAAAAGATTCAAGCTACAAATCTTGCTTGTGAGAAAAAAAATCTCATCAATTCATGATTTGGGTTTAGGCTAAACAAGTGAGGTATACCCACCCATATGAAGGGGGAGTCAATGTTAAAATTGACTTAAGCTTTTGAAATAAGTGGTTAGTCAATCCACTTAACAATTAATTTATATTCACTTCTAGTGAACAATTGATGGGAAGTAATGAACAGATACTACACCAACATATTAAAATTGAAATTCATAGTTTGCAAGCAAAAACTTTGAATCAATGATTTCTGATAGCAAAAGCAAAAATTTTCCTTGTTCTTGATAGGACCTCGTTACATTTGTGAAAATAATTACCAATTCAGATCAGGACTCTAGAGATGCACCTCTGAGATTGAAGTATAAATAATACATTGGAGAACAGTTCGATGGGTGCCCAAGCAACGTAATATATATCGGTGCGCATCACTTAGGAGTCTTGAGGTAATAATTACAACCTTCTTTGCAGGACCCACAAACATTGAGTTCCAGCTCACAATCTACAAACAAATATTGTACCAAGATGAAAATGTTAAGATAAATTTATTACGCTACTAGAAAAAATAAATAAAGAGAATTCCAATATTAGAGATAAATTAACTGTGATTTTCCGATCAATTGGGATCCTGATGTACGTCAAATTTTAAAAAGCCTATGTGAATGTGAATTTATCTTATTAAGTCATGATTATCTTGATCCTTCCTAGGAAGGTTGAGAAAGCATAGGATTGATGGGCATATTTGCAAGATCCTAACCAATCAAGGCCCTAACTGAGATTTAAATAGGCCAAAACCAATTTGAACCTTAGGATTATCAGATCCTAAGATTTGTGTTGCAAACTTCACAACTATGGTGTACAAGGTAGAGGGGACCAAAGAAAATATTAGTTAATGTAAAAAGGGCAACCCAGTGCACGAAACTCCCACCATGTGGGGTCCTGGGGAAGGATCCATTGTACACAACTTTACCCTGCTTTTTGCAAGAAACTATTTCTAGGATTCGAACCCGTGATCTTTTGGTCACATAGCAACAACTTTACCATTGCGCCAAGGCTCCCCTTCATATTAATTAATGTAATAAAAAATAATTTAATTGATTTGGATGATACTAGTGATATAGTGTTGCATACAGTTCATTGGAAAATAAGAGTTATGTAGCCAACCCAAAACATTTAGAAAATTAAGACTTGATGATAATGACATTGATTTGAATAAAAGAAATAAATGAGTAAGATCTCATTTTGGCATGCCAAATTTATGGAGCACCACTTATTTTACAATTGAGCTCACCTCAATTCTAAAAACTAATATTTTGTGTCGTTCAGACCTGCCATCTACGTTATACAAAAAAAGACATGTACTGCACATGTAAGTGATTAGTGTCTAATCATATACCAGAAGAACTTACAAGAATGAACAAAGAACAAAAGAAAGAAAAGAACTTTGACAGAAAAGATTATTTAGAATCCTTACAGCATCAAGTGGAGATGCATTTTCCAAGCTGCAAATGCTGTGCACTCCAAGCTCCAATAGAACTTTGAATGCTCCAATGAACTGGAAGGCTTCCAAACAACCCGCATCAAGATAAAGAATGGAATCTGCAAGCTTATCTGAAATCTGACAGTATGGAGCAAAGAAATAGTAAACTAGGGTTTCTGTAAAATGAATTTATGTTGCTTGAAAACATGCTAAACTTGTTTCACACATTTCAAAGTAGAATACAATAGTTTTTTTCTGTGATAAATGAAAAGATAAACAATTAACAGTAGAGTAACATGAGAAAAGAAATGAACTGGACCCAGTAATAGCTATTTGTGTTTTCTTCCACATAGATAACAAAACAATTTTTTATACAAAATGGCCTTTGTATCCTTTCTCTGTATCTTTTACCCAATCTTCTTTAGTTTTACACTCCTGCTTTTGGGGCGATAATTCCATCTAACCAAGGACAGGACTTTATTGTATAGGGAAAATAATAGTCCACTAGGTTATTTAAGTTTTTTATGTACATATTCAGATACATAACCATGCAATTGAATGAACTATTGTGTTTCAGTGAGATAATGGATACATTAGGGCATGCAATGAGGGTATTTTGTAGGTGGAATGAACCATATAATCATCTTCTCAACTTCAATGCTTTGTATATGTGCAACAGTATGTGTGAGATTATTTACAATTTTGGCTCAATTTCTAGAAAGCTTCTAGAGAACATGAGCATCAAAGTTTTGAAATTGCATCGAGATCCCTTGAACTTAAAGAGAAAACAAAAAAAATGAACATTTTTAGCAACTTTATTCTGGTATGAATTTTTGGGTTGACCAAAGATGGACAAAAGGTGATTAATCAGATTCAGAATAGAATCCCCAAGACGAAAACAAGATAACAAAAGGAGAAGCAAGCATACATCCTCACTTGTACGAACAATTTTGATAAGAACATAGTGGAGACCCAGAAAACACTCATTTTTAGATTAGCATTTGATTACAAAATCCCTTTAACATAATTAAAGGATTCAATGAAATGCATCCATTTATTTCAAACCATCAATCCATATAAGTGAAAAAAGTAGAAATCTATTTTCTACTCTTACACATTGTCTAACCAATTCATGGCAATGCTCAACTGCCCATTTCCATTATTTTCATTTGTAGATATTTTGTCACATATATCTTTCTACAGGTGTATGATAATACAGAGAAAAGCATTTTTATTATATGGTGATGTGTGACTGAATACATTTGGCACATAAATCAAAGAAACACTTATGACAAGATACTAACTAGAAAACTTCTACCCATGCTAGTCAAGATGGTGATTCAGAACTTAAGGTTAGGATCCAAACTAACCTGAACAATTCAGATCCAAAGTAGGATTTGAATTGGGCAAGGATTTTAGGAAACTATGATCCAATCATATGCATGATTAGTATTTCTATGCAAGATTCTGTCCCAACAACTTTCAATAGAATATATTTGCACAATTGCACTCAATTAGAATTGAAATTTCCCATAACAAATAATTTTTTGACATTTGAAATAAGAAAATTTTCAAGTATATAAGATTTTTTGACCCATAAGTAGAAGAATCTTTTTCTAATTAATGTTATCATTATCCATATTATAATAATGTTAAGTTTATATTTGCTATGTAGAAACGAAACACTTTTTAAAAATTGCATTTTATTTTTAATGCATTTATTGTATGAATAATTTTATTTATTCTTCTTAATATTGAAATAGTATTGTTTAAAATATTCATATACTATAAGTTAAAAGTCAATAATAAATTATAATTGCAAATATAATTCTAAAGCATTCTTATTAAATTGTAGGATCCTGATATCCTACGCTTCAGTTCTATGATCTAACCCTATGGATCTCTTCCCATTCCTATGTAGGATTTTGATCCTAACACGCTTGTTCCTATCCTTCACAGGCTTTCACAAAGTCACATAGATAAAAAACTGAAACATCACAATCAACAACTTTCCCAATATCCAACACTGAAACATCACAATTGACAACATTCCCTATATCCTACACTACAGGAAGAAACTTTTGTTAGAAGTTATATGTATAGTGCTCCTTTTCTAAAATCATATGATATTGTTTAGCGAAAATATAAAAGCTTTAGATTGTCAAGAAATCATAGACACTAAGACCGCCAATACATTTAACTCCAACAAATAATCAAAACTAGAAGCAAGATTAAAAGTCCACACTTTGTAATTCAAAATGTGAAAAAAAAATACATGTAGATAATCAGAAAATATCGCAA
Organism: Zingiber officinale; assembly: GCF_018446385.1. Taxonomy (NCBI): domain Eukaryota; kingdom Viridiplantae; phylum Streptophyta; class Magnoliopsida; order Zingiberales; family Zingiberaceae; genus Zingiber; species Zingiber officinale. Next base: position 130,252 of record NW_024589905.1, on the reverse strand, counting down.
TAAATTTTCAATCTTCCACATTGAAAGGAGATTTGTGTTTTTGTTGACGCTCACTAGTCAGTCGATACTATTCATTATGTTGTTATTCTTAATTCTGAATGTTTATGTAAATGTGCTCATTCTTGACCAAGCATTCAGTATTAATTTCAATTGTGATTTTGAGGAGATTCTCCAAATACTAACTTAAAACATACAACATTTATCATATACTTACATTTCACTAAAAAAACTCGTTTGGCATTCACATGCAGCCAAAAGCATGCACTAGCAAGATAAATCACGCACTAAACCATTCTTTAATAACAGAAACCTTATAACTGTGACCACTGTTCCTGTTAATTGTTAATTGTACGAGGAAAAATCAATGATAATTTTGGTGAGTTCTGAATAGCAAAATAATGCGACAATCTTCCACATTCATAACCACATCATAATATAAAGAAAACTAACAAAGTTAATATCGATCCTATTCAAGGTAACAAGAGGCCAATCGTCAACCATTTGCCAAACATAGAATCATCAGTCGCAGAAACCGTCACGCGTCAATAGTCCGATCCCCATCCACCGATCATGCACAAAGGTTAAACTCCGGTCGGCTAGCATGCCCTAAAACTTAATTAAACTCTTAGAAAGACTGCGCTGAGTAGCTACCGCAATAAAACTACAGAACTCTTCGACATTTACAACGCCGCAGTCGCCAACTCGTCTCGTCAGCCCAGTGATGGATCCGATGAGTTCAGAAAACTTATTCGCGAAGTAATAAAGAAAAACAACCCGATGAATTCAAAACTGACAAAAGAGGAAAGAACAAAGGGCGACGATCGAGGAGAGAGAATAGAAAGTAGACCGTCGTCATGCTCACCTGGAGAATGGAGTCTCTGCAAGTTCTGATGAGATCGGCGGAGGCCATCGCCGTCCCACGACCTCGATCTGTGGAGAATTGGAATCGAGACAGAAGGGAATTGGCTAAAGGGAATGAGAACTGGACCGATCCATTTGTTGAACCTGACGGCCGCCGGATTTGAGAACCGACCCACTTTCGTCAAGCAATCGATGATTGAATCTAAAATTTTGAACACAAATTAGATTCGATTAAAATTGATCTAATCGATTGATGTTTTTAATCAATCGATTAATATTAAATTCAATCCATTAACAATCTTAAACTTATGACTGTATCGTTAATTTATTAGAATTATTTTTAATCGATTGAGATTATTATTATTATTATTTTTATTTCGATTAAGTTTTTTCCCCGATGAAAATTAGTGTTTCAACGAAATTTCGGAAATCGAAACGAAAACCCGGTTTCTTATTAAAAAACCGTGTTTTAAAGAAATAATAATAATAATAACAATAAAAGTAATAAACTGTTTCGTTGAAACAGTAGCAATAATAAATAAAAAAACTATTTAACGAAACAGTGTGTCGTTAAATATATATATTAATACTGTTTCATGATCAAAGTTTTTTTTTGTTTTGTTATTGGAATTCTATTTCGACGTGAATTTACATCACTGTTTCAATATTAACAGTAAAATAAATTAATTAATTAAATAGTATTAAAAAAATACTATTTAATTTATAGAACTAAAAGAAGTTTAAACTTTTTAAGGGAGGTTATATATATATATATATAGTCATATATAATAAGCTTTTAAATTGATTGGGATAATCGATTAGATTATACCAATCGATTATCATAAAGTATCAATCGATTAATAAGTCTAATTTTATGTTGTTAAGGTTGATTAAGTATTTTCTGTTCGAATTAAGTTTCTAGAATTTTTTTAAGTCTATCCACACAACGTGTTACTAAGTTGAATTAATGTGTCAGCCTAAAAGAAGGTACCTTAGGTAGGTTTAGTGCATTTTGTGTTGATAGACGTATATCTATGCTAAAAGTAATCGGCCCAAAGGAAGATTATTTTTATGTCAGATATATGCATAAGGTAGCTTACAACTATAGAACAAAATATTATTTTGTTCAAATCATGCACAGAATGTGTTGGCCCAAAGGAAGACATATTATGTGGCCGATTAAAATTGTTGTAAGTTATGAACAAAAATATAACTCATATAAAGTATAATATTATGCGCACAATGAGTCGGCCCAAAGGAAGACACATGTGTGGTCAATTAAAATTTGAGTTATATAAGAGAGTATTGCTAACAAATAATGTGTTAGCCCAAAGGAAGACACATTATGTTGTACTTGGTATCTCATAAAGAGCTCATTCATATGCATTTAAAATTTTATTTTATTTGCATAATTTTATATTACTTATATGTTCTTGACTTTAGTTAAATCGTGAGCTTAAATAAATTTTCTCTTTAATTTCAGTGCAATCTATAACTGTCAGCATTAACAACATCCCAACACTAACTAGTTCGAATTTTGCTGAATGAAAAGAATACGTAACTGTACTCTTAGGCTACATGGACTTAGACTATGCATTAAGGAAAGATCGCCTCGCACCTCTGACCAGTGCTATCACTATAGAGCAGAGGGCTAAATTTTAGCTGTGGGAGAAATCAAATCGCATGTGTCTGAGTATCATGAAGCTTTCTATACCGGCACCAATAAAGGGCTTAATAACCGAGGGAGGAGATGCTAGGAGTTTCCTAGACCAATTAGCAAACCGATTCACCTTAAATGAAAAGATCGAGACTACCACACTTCTTACGAAGTTAGTAATCATGCGGTATACTAGAAAAGGAAACATAAAGGAAGAGACTGAGGCTTGAGACGCCTGAAAGTGTTCACCTAGCATCTAGATCTCAAGGTTCAAGTAAGAAGAGAAAGAGGATCAATAAAGGAAAAGGAAAACAAACTGCAGATTTTAGGAGTTTTCTCAACTTTGTTAGTTCGGAAGTCAACATAGCTATAGTACCTACTGACACTTGGTGGATAGATACCGGTGTTACTACTCACATAAGTGTCACTATACAGGGTTGTCTCAGGTTGTCTCAGGGTTGTCTCTTTTCGACGGAATTTAATTTCAATTTCTTTTTTGGACAAATCAGGTTATTCTTGTTCATTTAGAAATGGAATTTTTAGTATTTTCTTTAATTCAGTGTTGTTTGGCAATGATTTCTTGGTTGATAAGTTTTATAAATTAAACACTTTTACTCCTACAGTTGACAACGTGATAATGCATAGTATAGATACGAAACGTAAATTGGCTAACGAGAATTATTCCATGTTGTGGCATAGACGTTTAGAATATATATCCAAACAACGCCTAGAAAGGTTAATGTCACATGGAATTCTCGATTCCCTTGATATGTCAGACTTTGATGTCTGCATAGAGTGTATCAAGGGAAGATTACTAAAAAAAGGAATAAGGGGGCTAGCCGTTGTAGTGATATTTTGGAGTTAATACATACGAATATTTGTGGACCATTCCCTAAGACATCTTGGAATGAACATGTATATTTTATTAGCTTCATCAACGACTAACTCTTAAATTTTAGGACAAAATTTAATTAATTTAAGTGGGAAGTTAAAAAAATAAATTAAAAAATACTATTAGGTAAAAATACAGGTAAAAAAATACTATGGATAAAATTTGCTCCTAAATTTTCTCGACTCACCATTTTATAAAAATCTTATCTGCAGAGTCTTTGTGTTGGATATATCGAGATCAGTGAAACAACGATTACGTGCCTGTGATTTCGTTTCCCAAGAAATACGTGCAGCGAAAGATCTTGAATTTGAAACTTTCTACACCAAAAATATTCTCTTAAACGAAGGTATTCGTGCTTGGATGGCGGTTCAGGATCAACCTCATGAAAACCTTATATTCCCTGAGGAGGTTCTACCACGTGGAAACGTTCTTTAATGGAACTTTAACTTTAGCTGGTTGTGACCAAGAAACCACAGGTTTCGCTTGGTGGGCCAGGAATGCTAGACTTATTAATTTATCCGGTAAACTACTTGGAGCTCACGTAACCCATGCCGGATTAATCGTATTTTGGGCCGGAGCAATGAACCTATTTGAAGTTTCTCATTTCGTACCAGAGAAACCCATGTATGAACAAGGATTGATTTTACTTCCACACCTAGCTACTCTAGGTTGGGGGTAGGTCCGGGGGGAGAGGTTATAGACACCTTTCCATACTTCGTATCTGGAGTACTTCACTTAATTTCCTCTACAGTCTTAGGCTTTGGTGGTATTTATCATGCGCTTCTTGGGCCCGAAACTCTTGAAAAATCTTTTCCATTCTTCGGTTATGTATGGAAAGATCGAAATAAAATGACTATCATTTTGAATATTCATTTAATTTTGTTAGGTCTAGGTACTTTTCGGAAGAGTGACACTTCTGTGGTCATCGACATTGTCCTGAAAAAATTCTTCATTTATCATCAAATTTAAAATAGAGGTGACTAATAGCCCAACATCTCAAATTTTTATTTTTGCAGGAAAAAAAATTATCCTGTAATGTGTTGTGAGGGCAAACATTCAAAGCCGTGCCTATATTTGAGAGGGCCTAAATCGCATATAAAAAATATCCTTTTATTATAATAAATAATGATAAAATTCAATTTATAAATAATATATATATTTAATATATAAATAAATAAATAATAATATATTATTATAAATACTATTGGTCTAACTATTTTTGAGATAAAATATTTATAAAATCTAAATAATTTATTTATCGGACTATTTTTTTTTTCATTCTATATCATTGATAGCTCATTTAATGTATCCTGTAACATTGAAACTAATACGGTGACTGCAAGTAATAGCAAGGCGATAAATAGTAATTACTATGCAATTATGTTGTCGTTCACACAAGCGACCGGGGTAGCGTGCGACAGCCACCATGCCATGCAATTAGGTCACACGAGCAAAAGTCAACAACCAGCTCGTGTTGCGTGAGATAGCCACTGTGATAATCAACGTGATTAGATCACACAAATGACCGTTGTTGCATGATTAGGATACAATTGGTGCCACATGTTGTAAGACGAAAAAGATGGTCAAAGAAGAAGATTAGGATTACCTCTTGTTCAGTGAATCCATGCATTGATAGAAAAGAACGTTAGAGAAGAAATCACGTGCAAAGAAGAGCAACATAAGAGAAGAAATTGCATTCAAAAAGAGTCATGCATCGATGCGTGTCTCGAAGCCGTGAGAATAGGTTTAGCGGTTATTTAGGGTCCATCCCTCTCATTTTGTTTTAGGTATAATTAAAAAAAAAATAGATTCTTCATTGGGTTGGGCCCTGAGGCGATTATCTCTCTGGCCTCATGGAAGTTATGGATATTTAGGATGTCTTGACGGGGCTATTTTTTTCTTCTTTAGTTGGTATAATACATCCCGTTTATGTCAATTAATCTTAGGACGATTTCATCCTACAAAAATTTCATTAACATAAATAAAAAAATACTTGTAACAGATGATTCATCAACCTAGCGTTCTTAAGTCAACATGAGAGTGAGAGTGAGAGTGAGAGTGAAGAAATACTGAAAAATTCGGTAAAGTGTACACACCATACTAATATATATCTTTATACTGAAAATTTTAGTATACTAAAAATTTTCGAACAGCATTATACAGTAACAAATTTTTTTTATAGATTTATTATTTTTCAAAATCAAGCACTATAGACAGTTGATTTTCAAAATCTAGCTGTATTGTGGTTCGGCATGTATTTTTAAATATTAGAATTTGTAATACTACATAATATAAAATTTAGATCAATTGTTGACATTAAAAGAAATTTTTAAAAATTCATCTGTTAATTTATTATTTTTTCTTGAATTCTATGACGATGAATCAAAATGCTTTATTAAATACCGACGTGCCAAAAGTTATGCGATCAATTATCATTGCTATAATTAATCATTTGGCATCAATTACATACTAAACAGTTGAAACGAGCAATAAGGTGAGGTCCTTAAAGTCAGATCAAAGTTAAAGAGGAGTCCATCTTTAAAATCAACTCAGTCGATCATTGTAGTTAAGAAGTTATTTGATTAGACCATTTGGTCGGTCAGATGCTAAATTTTTTAATATTGATCAATAACTAAAGAGGAGTCAGTATCCTCTGGAGTCACACCACAAAAATATCCAGCAATACCGATGAAATTATCCGTCGGTAATGGGACTTACCGACAGATTACCGACAGATATTAATCTGTTGCAAGAATATGCGTTGGGACCTATTTTTCCGACGGAGGCAATATTTCCGTCGGTAGCTACCGATAGAAATCTATTTCCGTCAGTAAACACGCGGACACCTGGCGCCAAAGTTTTCCGACGGAAATATAATTTCCGTGGGGTCTGATTAAAATCTTCAGATCGTAATATTCCGACGGAAATTTCCGACGGAAGTAGGGTTTCCGTCGAAAATTACTCCGTCGGAAATTGCCGACGGAATTGGCTTTCCCGTCGGCAATTTCCGACGGAAAAGCCAATTCCGTCGGTATATTACGATATGGAATACCGACGGAATGCATATTTCATCGGTATTCCGTCAGTAAAACAAAAAAAAATTACCAGGTTCTTTTTGTTTCCCATTCACCCCATGTATACAAATTATAATCACAAATATAATCACAGCTATAATATCAAATACAGATATAAACTAACACAATCACAGATATAATGACAAATACCGACACAGATACAATCACAATTTACAAATAAACTAACCCTAATCACATGCAGATACAATCATAGTTAACAAATAAACTAACTCAATCACAGTTTACATATTATAACAAAACATATATAAACAAAATATTTCCTTGCTCAAATGTATAAATTCATACCATGATAACAAATACTCCAAAAACAACTAATAGTATAAAATCCTGCAAAAAGAAAAATACAATAAATTATGATGAGATTGATATCAATCTATAATTCGAAATGTTACATAGATGTATAATGAATTTTACATTTGAAAAAATAAATACTTAGATAGAAAGAAAATGATGATGATGATGATGATCGTGCTGAATATATACACCCTGACGCCTGAAACATATATTAATGTAAATATTAGAAATGAGCAGAGTAGAATAAAACAATCAAATATATTTTGCATGTAACTTGTATGATAAATAAAGATTTAAATAGTAGTTGAACAAACCTCGAAACATAGCTAATCATCACGGTCTGATGGGTCTTGAGTCTCCTGGGACTCAAGACCATCTGGCGTCTGGGTGCGAGCAAAATTTGCCACGATCTCTCGCATACTAGCAAAGAGAGTTTCCTGGTCGGTCCTCCTCTTCTCCTCAACAGCCCTCCACTCATCCATAGAAGTCATCCTCTCATCCATTGTCTTCAGTTGAGTGCGCAGTTCTTGATTTTCGCGTCTTAATGACTGCACCTCACTAGAAGAAGAGGAACTAGCACGGTCCCTAGGAGTCCTCAAACGATCAAATGCCACTTTGGCCTGGGAGCCAAGGCCGTAGAGGGTGGAGTTTTTTGTCCTTCCACCGACAACATCATAATATATCTCATTTAGCGCATCGATGGATAGAGATTGTGACTCCCCCCCCCCCCCCCCCCTCTGATGGTGGCTGAGAGGCCTGAGCCACTCTTTCTGTCATTTGATCCTGTGTTCAAAATTATAATATATCAATATTTAATTTGATAACAATTATTAAAATTAATCAAAATATAAATGCATGAATAAATAAAATAAAGTTAATAATCTTACGTGTAGGACCTGAAATCGAGAATCGACAAATGACCCATCTTTCTTCTTATGGGTCTTCAAAAATACCTCCATGCATGTGGGCTGCCGAGCAAGATCATGCTCCTACATACACAAATATTTTGAGACATAATTATACATACTAATGTGATAATAAAATAAAAAATTATTAAAAATTATAGCTTTAAATTAAATTACCAAATCCATAGCATGATCAACAATAGATTTCGATCCTGACGTATGTCGAGCGATTCCGGTGCTCGGGCCACCTGGCTCTGTATTCCTATTAGATCGAGCCTTTTCAGCATTTTCTCGTCATCTTTCTGCAGCCCAGGTGGCCATCCATGCACTCCATATCGTCTCCGAAATATACGCTGGCCTAGTGCCCTTTTTCCTGATATAATACATGAGGTCTCTGTACAGTTTAGCACAATAACTATTCCATGTAGCTTTAAACTGTTCTTCTTGACCATCTTCCCATGTATACCTTTTCTGCAATTATAAGTATAGATTTTAGTATACGAAAGGATAAATATATTCTCTACAACAAAAACTCTCATAGACATCGATTTTCCACCGGTGTCTTTTACATTTTCGACCGATGTCTATGAAGCTGATGTAAAAGGTCTGCCATTTTAGACATCGGGTTAAAACCGGTGTAGTATCACTTAACGACACCGGTGTTCGAATCGGTTATTAACTGGTGTAGTATCACTTAACGACACCGTTTCATCAACGGTGTAAAACCGATGTAATATTATATGTTAATAACACCAGTTTTGGCAGCGGTATACGACCGATGTAATATTAGTTAATAACACCGATTTTGCAGCGATGGAAAACCGATGTAATATCATAATTTTTAACAGCACAAATTTTATTTCCGAAACCGACAGTAACAAAAATACACAAATTACACAAATATTCTTCATTCAACAGTATCCATAAAATACACAAATATTCACAAATTACATAAATAATCTTCTTACAACAGTATCCATAAAATATACAAACATTTTTTTTACATCAAAAACTAATAGATATCAGAATCATTAAGGTAGAATATTCTTTTAACAACACATCAAGGTAGAACCGCACTTCAAATGTAATCTAGCATGCATTCAGCCCACTCGAACCGCACTTCATCAATTTCAACTCTGGAGTACTTGAGATTTGTAAACTGTAAAAACACATAAATAATATATTAGTAAATCAAGACCAAAAATCATAGTTGAAAAAGCAGTAAGAGCACCAGGTAACAAGATGAGTAATTGGAATGCTTAAAAAGAGAAACATTCATCAATTTTCTCAACCACAAATAAATAGAAAGAAGAATCATAGATGTAAGATACTGATATAGTCCAACACCAACACAAATTCAAAGAAGAAATTACCTATCTTTGTAAGCTGAAGCCAAATTTGCATGGGCTTCAGGCATAGTTGGTCTGATATTCACAGCACGTATATAATCCTGAATTGCTTCAATAACTCTACCAATCTCCTTAAATGTGTTCCCTCTATTGACAAGACCATCAGCAACAGTCTGCGAAGAACTTCATTGTAACAGGCTATCGCTTCTGCATAATTTCCCTGGTGTAATATAAGAGAACTATCAATTTCCAACTAGGGCAGCAAAGAAGATGATAGACAAATTATATGACTTTCTTCCATTAAATGAGGCAATATGCAGTAACTCTCAAACTAGCAATGAAAAAGGCAGATATAGTACTCTACCTGTTGCTTGTATATAATAGCCAAGTTGTTGAAGGGCGCAGATATCCCTGTTGTAACTGCTAAAGTTGCCTTATAGAATGATGCAGCAACACTCATCATGTTGTTGCATGAAGAGAAGTTTCATTAAGGAACAAAAATAAAGTATCCGCACAGTTGTCATCAAACATTTCTAAAGCTTATCAATCCATGTATATGTTGCCAAGGCTTGACAATGCTTGTGGATGGTTAGGTTGTAAAGCAAAGGATGACTTGGGAAAAATTATTAAAATGAAGTTATTCAACAAGGAAAAAAAACTTAAGAGAATAAAAATATCCAAATTAAAAAGTCACCCTATAATGTCCATCGTCTTTGAGAGCATGTCCAGCGTCTTTGAGAGCATTCCCCTTTTAATGTGCAAGAAAGTCGATCATTAACTAACTTGGCTCACCATCAAGAAGGATACCACATTTTGACATATTAGACCATTATCAACTTACCAGATTATTGTAAGCTTCAATAAAGGTAGAATCACAGTTGATAGCTTGCTTGTAATGCAGAATTGTCATGTTAAGTTGACTTTGTTCATAATAGATGCCAGCAAGGTTTCCTGCGTCCAGATATCCCCAATGCATAGTTGACATAATAAACTCTCTTCAAAGCATAGTTTGCAGCAAAGTTATCCACAAAATCAAAAAGAGATTAACAGTCCAATGACAAATGATAATCAAAGTGAAGAAATAAACAAGTAGATAATAGGTTCCATTATCACAACAGTTCACAGAACCTAAACATTCTAAAAATACTAAATCTAAGAATTTATTTCAGCCCTGGTCGAAAAGAGTACTCAGTTACTCAACAAGTTTACCATGAACATAGTTTCTCAAGATCACAACATAGTGGTAGAAGAGCTTTGCTTCAGGTGTCTAAAACACCTACATTACAAAAGGATTCAAAACAGCCTATCAGGATATATTTAAATTATGATGTTGTGGGTCATTCTTATGATAGGGATTGCTTAAATGTTGGAGATCTTGTGAAGGTAATCTATTAAAGTAAAATAAATCGCTCAATTATGGACAATGAGTTCCTGTATTTTATAAGCATGAACCATTCTCTGGTCTTGGTGTTATTTCAGCTTGGTGAACCTTCTGCAACATCAGTTCCAAGAAGCTCTGTGTGCACCCCTAATGGAGATAGGCCAGTATTTGCAGATTGTTGGTACAACTGCACATTGGAAGATATTTTAGGGGAAGATAAGAAGCAGCGTCTTAAGAAGGTATGACACATAATGTGTACAGATGAATTTAAATTGAACATATAAATTTAATCAACTTGTATATTTGATGATAGCAGATAATAATATGTACAGATGATCCATTATTCTGAGAGCGAAAAACGTTATAAACTTCATCCTCTTATCGTACATGTGCCTCAATAACCAACACATTTCTTCTTGTTTCTGTTTCGGAGGTGGTTTATGAAATCTCATGCATTCAACAATTTAGGAATCAATCTCTCCTGAAGCATTAATTAATTACATTAACTGCAAATATTACTCTACAGAGATTACCATTGCACGGTCATTGCTTCCTTATTCTATACATGATGGTTTGCCTTTTTTCCTCAAAATTATCCAGGTCCGAAACCCATCTCTTCCAGGAGTAGCGCCATGCTCCTGCTAGATACAAGTTGGACTAACTTACAAATAAATGAAAAATATAGTATACAACAACTCTACTCAATAACATACATTGAGAAGCAATCCTTGTCTTTATGTTCTCCAATCTCCAAACACTTCTAGAGATGTTAATTCCCAAGACAACTAAAACTTGAGGCAGTAATACCAAACTCGAGGTCCTATTTGTCCAAAGATTGTTATAGCAACAATAAATGTTAAATGATGATGCTCAAGATTTATTACCACGGCCCCTGAATCTAGATCTTAGTATTATTGAGCTTATAAGTTTGCTATAAGCTTGCAATACAATTACCAAAACCTAAGCTCCCTTCAAGACATAAGAACAATAGAGAATGCCAATAGATTGAAGAGTAATTAGTATGAGCACGCAATGACTGAGACAATGTACAAAAACTCATTATTAAATCAAGAGATTATGAGATATAATGGGCAAACAACCTTCTTATAAATGGAGGATAGCAACAAGGGTGACTTAGCTATGTGCCACTGTGATGATAACCTACATTGACAGTGACAAAGGAAGAAGAGGAGAGATAAGTGATCATGGGCTTCTTTCGATCAAGGTTTTGTAAACGATCGTGGCAAAAGGGCTACTATTCAAATGGGTGAACAGGAGGAGGACGTGCTTGCTTAGCTCGCAAGAGAAGAGAAAAGAGATGGGCCCGCTTGTAAGGAGCATTCAGGAGTTCAGGGAAAATAAGGAGTGGGTTTTGATGCACAAAACTCTAATTTATCGTTGAACCAGTCAACAGGACCATCCCAGTTTAGTTCAAGCCTGGTCCCACCTCGGTTCGACCATAAGATTAAGCCTAATTTGAACACGAGATTAACTTAAATATATCTATACCAGTTCTAACTCTCAAATATTGATTAATAAATTTCCAAAGGAAAACATGAAGCAAAGAGGTCATCAAATTCATGCCCTTTGCTCCATAATAAAATGGATTAGATTGCTCAATAAGAAAATGGGTTAGATTCTATAGGTTCAACAAAACCTATGGGAACTTAACAGTAGAGTGGAGTGGAATAAAAAGACTAGAGAGAAAGAAAACTAAAATAAAATAAAGAATAAAGCAAAAAAATAGCTATAAAAATAAATAGAAAATGGAGAGGAGTCCTAATTGTGAGTGAACAAATTCACACACAAAATTTAAAAGGATCTTTCTAATACTCAGAAAAGAATAAGGGCCAAAGGAATGATCATGAAAGATTTCATGTTTTTAGCAGTTAAATTATAAAAAAGTTTCTAATTTTTAGGACTATTGTTTACTTGAAAAATAGTTGTAAGGATTTTTCAAAAAAATTTTAGGTAAACTCAAAGGAATTTTTCAAGTATTGAAGAAGTTTGTAAAAATTCTTTGACATATAATTTTAGGACTATTGTTAACTGCTAAAAATTTTGAAGAAGTTTACTTGAAAAATTCCTTTGAGTTTTTCTCAGAGTTGCATTCTGTTTTATTTTAATTCTCTTCGCCAGGCATCAAGGTTTGTTACAGAGCAATCTTGGCCTCTTTTGATAGGGTTCAGATGGAGTTGCAAATGATAGGTTTGTGACTTTCTACCCATTTTCTATGCTTAAAAGTTGGTTGGTGAACATTACTATACTGTTATGTATATCACACAAATGACAAATCCTTTGAATTGAATAGCAGTTTTGAACTGATTTTTGTCAGACTACATTAGGCATACCCAAGAAAAGTTTTCTTCCTGATAATGATAATAGACGCTAGTTGGGCTTCATATTCTTCTAGCTAGAACTAAAATGAGAAGAAACTTAGGGAATTAAATCATGTAAAATTCAACAGAAAAGGGTTGGATATAAGGAATATGTTTATGATTAAAAAAAAAAGAAGTATGAGCAATTCTGAATCCTGAAGATATTTTGTTATGGAACTAACAGTAACGATTGTGTTTAGTTCAAGCTAATCTTTATAAATTAGCAATACCATATCAGAAAATAATGAAGAATCAATACTCACATAAAAACTTTGAATATGTGAATCATGAAAGATCATGAAAGACTGCCTTGCTTTGTAGTTAACCGAAGCTTGGGATCAGGTTCCAACATCAGCCGAACTAAATTTTTAGCACTGTCAGAAATACTAGGCCATGGTTCCCGTTTGAAATCTATTACGCCCCTAAGAATTGCTTGAGCAACTCCCTGTTCAGTTTCTGCAATTAAGAAATCATAGCTCGTTAGATAGAAAATGTATATGAAGAAATACAAAAAGTGTATTAATTAATAGACAATAAGTATCTTATTAGCATAAAGTGATAGAACTAATAAAGAATAAATCTATTCATGGAAAGCTTACAGTAGACACTAAGTAACTTATTTGTAGAAAGTGGTAGAACAAATAATGAAGTGTGCAAAATGGATTTATTGATAGAAAGCTTACCAGCCCAAAATGGTGGAACTCCACACAGTAAGATATAGAGTATAACTCCAGCACTCCATATATCAATTTCTGGTCCATAATTACGTTTTAAAACTTCTGGAGCCATGTAATAAGGGCTTCCAACTATCTCAAAAAATCTTTCACCTAGAATTGGGGTAAAAAGAGAAAAAAAAATAAGTAGAGCATGCCCTTGTAGTAAAACTAAACTTCAAGTTATGTCATTGAATGGAAGTGATCATTAATGAGACTCAACAAAAATGAAGATCATTAGTATGCATTCATATGGTAACTAATCATTCTAACTTCATTAACCAGGAGAACTTTCAGACTAAAATAAATAGATGAATACAGTAAAAATAAAACTCTCCCTCAACTCCACTGAACAAAAATTGCTTCTTGTTCAAGCAGTGCCATTGCCAATAGTTCACTCCATTCATAACATTATGAACTTAATCTTCTCATTCCAGACACTCAGAGATCAAAATATTCAAATTAGACATGAAAACAATCTCAATAAGTGCATTGCCAATAGTTCTTAAAATATTACCAAGGAGGAGAAAATAAGGAAAACATTCTTACGAAGTGTTCTTTTGTTTTAGCAAACTAACTTAGCGAAATGCAAGGAACAAAATGTTAAGTAAACAATGAATTGTGAGATAAATTCTTTCCTTAGAACAACATTAACGGCAATACACGAACTATTTTAGAAGACAACACTAGCATAGATAGTTCCACAGCTGCACCACATTGTTAGCAACACAAAATAATCAGATAAAGACAGTATCAGTGGAAGAAATGTTATGTTAATTATCTATTCTGAACCAATCACAGGATTAAATCAATGTGCCCACATCCGTACCTACACAGAAACTTCAACTGGTCCAAGCTTTTCTAATTAGAAAGAAGACACTTCATCAAAGGGGGAAAAAATCAGCAAGCAGTAGAAGATGAGGATGATTTGGACCTGCGAAGTTCAAAGTGGCGAGGGTCTTCTGGTAGGACTTCGCGCAGTACAAGCAGCCATACACCATGGGACCTAAACTGATAGATGATGATCGTTCTTTGTCAATGAAATATGCAGCGAAATCAAGTGATCATAGTGGGAAAGAAGGGAGGAAATGGGGGATGAAGGAGAAAATAAGTGTACCCAAAATGGCGCCTCTTCCGGCTTCATCAATGTCCATTATGCAGGGCTTCGCAGTCCATCTTAGAAGGGAGGAGCAGGAGAAGACATCCTCCCTTCTCCGCCCAAGTTGCTCCCAATTCCAACACAAGGAACTGAGGAAGGAACTCACGGATCATGAAGACATCCTCAACAATGGTCTTCATGACCACAGCTGCCACGCGCTCTGAGTAGTGGCCCCTCGCCACAATGCGGTCAAAGAGCTCCCCGCCCTCGCACAGCTCCATGACCAAATTCACGACTCCGTCGTCCTCGCACGCCTCCCACAGGTTCACGATGTTGGAGTTCCTCGGCAGGTGCCGCATTATCGCGACCTCCCGTCGCACGTCCTCCACGTCAACCGTCGTCCGCAGCTTCCTCATCGAGATCGACTTGCAGGCGAGCAGTTCCCCGATGAAGTGGTCCAGGCAGAGGTAGGTGACTCCAAACTCCCTGAGACAGAGCTCGCGATCTAGCACGTACTTCTCCTCGATCCCGCCAACCACCCTGGCATCTCCACTAAGAACCGCCGCCATTCACTTGGAGTGCCCGCCGCTGTTTTGGTGGAGGTGGTTCTTGTTGGCTAGTGGGCGGGTGTCGTGGTCATGATGGGGACGGGGGAAATTCTTGATGTCCTCCCGGGCGACGGCCTCCGGCGAAAGGCAGCAGTTTCCCATATCGAGCTCGGATATGATACCTCCGTTCACACAAATCGACCTAACAGCATGGAAGTGACTAGGGTTTCACATCAAATCAACCTCTCGCAACCACAACGAAAAAGAACCATTTTTTCCCTTTTGATTGGGGAAAAAGAGATAGAAGCAACTGAGAAAGCATCCGATTGGGGGAAGGTGAAACTTTTATCGCCGACTGGACCGACAAAAAAAACAAGCGAGACTGCGAGCAACGTGGCCGAGGTTTCACAACGCGGACGCTTCTCCTCCTCCTCCATAACCGTGGCCTTGGTTAGCGGAGTTACAGGCGAGATGAGGATGAGAAGCGGAAGCTGCCATGGCGGTAGCTTTATCCTCCGCTTGGTCGAGTGCGAAGTGTAATGAGGACGTTTGTCGGTCGTGCTCCGTCTTCTTCCTCGTTTTGTGTGCTTGAAGCCTTTTGAATTTGATTAGGGAACAAGAAGATGAAATTAGCGACAATGGATAATGGAAAAATTACCGGAATATGAAGAAGGACTCCAGCAGTGGCAGTGAATGCTGGACCGGAGATGATGAAGGAAAAACTACCGGAATGCGAAGAAGACCTCCTCTTCTCACCCAAAGGGAGGAGTTGGAGGAGATGCGGTGTGGTTGGACGGAGAAGCAAGGGCGTCGTGTCTTGATCCTGATCGGGAGAGGAAGGGGCGTCGATCTAGGAAGGGGAAGAGGGAGATGAGGTTGAGAGAGATGGTCGGAGGTTTAGGTTTAGGCGAGAGAGATGGTCGTGCGGAGGAAGGGGCGCGAATAGATTTAGGTTTGGAGGGAACTTCACAGTGTTGCAAATTTTGGCTGTGGGAATATTAAAATATTTTATTTTGGTTCATTAACACCGGATTTTAAAAATCGCGGTTAAAATCGGTGTCTATTAACGAAAAAAAGGGCGCTCATAGACATCGCCTAAAAAATCGATGTCTATGAGCTAAAATCTGCGCTCATAGACACCGGTTTTTGAAAAAAACCGGTGTAAAATACTCAAAGACATCGATTTTTGCTTAAAATCGTTGTTGTTCCACTGATGTCTATGAGGATTTTTGTTGTAGTGATTATTGAATACCAAATATATTAATTTTACTTACTACGAATTCATTGTAATAAAATGTCTTCATCTCCTGATCTACATGCCTCCATGTAGTACCAGAAGCACATACTCGCTCTTTAAACTTACTAGTGATATAAGAGGCTACCCGGTGTCCATCAGGAACAAATCTGCAAGGAAAAAAAATAGATATGAATAATAACAGGTCTTCAACAACTCTAATAACTTGTATTAATCATAACAAAAATACATACATATCTCCGACAACTCTAATAACCTTGTAGTCACGGGGTGCTACTGTCTGCTGCTCGGCCATAATAATATATCTGCACAAAAACATAGCATGCATGTACTAGTAATAACATTAACATTAACATCACAATACAAAAATATATATACACACATGCATAACATTAATATTAGCAACACAATACAAAATTATATAGAAAAATACAATTCAGACATTACATTAGCAACTATTTAATCAACATTAATAGTTTCCAAGTCTTCATCGCTAGACTCTGTTAGTACCAATTCATCTTCACTGTTGGGCATCTCTCCATCATCTATCTCCTCATAAGTGACATTATCAATATCAACAAGTAATTGAGATGTAGATTCAAGTTGTGTATCAATTGAATGTCTCTCAACTTCGTCAATCTGAAATGCATCAGTAGCCTGAGTGGTATTCGGCATTTCTATAATCGAGCGAGACTTCATTCGACAAACAGACAACCATTCACTGGGCCTTCTTCTCTTTGTAGGGTATTCAAGATAGAAAACCTGTGCTGCTTGTACCCCGAAAATAAAAGGTTCAAACTTGTTGAACCTTTTGTTTGCATTAACCTCAACTAAATTATACTTTGGATGTATTCTGGTACCTATTCTTGGGGTAGGATCATACCATGAACATTTAAATAGCACACACCTCTTAATAGGTAATGCAGGATATTCAACTTCTATGATTTCCTCAAGTCTATCATAATAATCATACTAAGTGTTATTGTTGTCCATAGATCCTTTGACACAAACACCAGAATTATAGGTTAATCTCCGTGAATCTCGTAGTGTCACGTGGAATTTGAGGCCATTAACATAGAAACCAGAGTAGACCTTTATTTTACGAAGAGGTCCTGATGCAAGATTCATGATCCTATCATCTGTCGCATTTGATATTCTACGGTCTTTAACCTACACAATTAGTAGACATTAGAACACTACTTAACACACACGAACTTAAATACTTAATAAAATCTCCAACTTACATATATTTCAAACCATAATGCAAATTCAACCTCTAACTTTTCAGCTACACCATCTGCATCCATTGATGAATTTTGTAGATATAGTTGTTGTTCATATAAGCTGGAAAAGAAGGTAATTTTAAGGTAAATGAGATATCAAGCAACAAATTGAACGGGGAATGCTTTTTTAATTAGAGAAGTCAACTTACTCTATGTAGGGTTTGACCTCTTCACAATTCAAGAGTATGTATGTTCTTGCAGCATGATATTCTTCTGGAGTTAAGAATCTAGAAATAGATGCACCCATTGGTTGCCAGGAAACTTAAAAATAGAAAGCATCGAATTGTCTATTTCTTGAGCATCATCATAATTTCTAGGAACCTTGCGATGTCTGGTTTTGACATTATCAGCAAAATAATAGGAGCAGAAAGAAGATGCTTCTTCAACCAGATAAGCATTACATATTGAGCCCTCAACTCTTGCTTTGTTACGAACATTATTCTTTAATTTTCTCAAAAACCATTCGAATGGATACATCCATCTATATTGCACAGGACCAGCTATTTGTGCCTCATATGGCAAATGTACCGACAGATGTTCCATTGAATCAAAAAAACTGGGTGGAAATATGCGCTCTAACTTACATAATATGAGAGGAATGTCTATCTCTAACCGAAGCATATCGTTCATCGTAATACACCTCGCTATCAAATCTCTAAAAAATAGACTTAATTCTGTGAGAGCTTGCCAAACATTATACGAAAGTAAATCATGGAAAGCTACTGGAATAAGTCTTTGCATGAATACATGACAATCATGACTCTTCATCCCAAACATCTTTAACCTATTCATATCCACACAACGAGCCATATTTGAGGCATACCCATCTGGGAATTTTACTTCCTTCAACCAACTACATAAAGCCTGCTTCCCATCTTTGTCTAATGTATAACAAGCTTTTGGAAATCTATTAGTTGTTTCATTTTGATGCAACTCTGGTCTGTTTATTAATTGTTTTAATTCTTCACGAGATTTTATAGTGTCCTTAGTTTTTCTAGGCACATTCATCACAGTGTTAAAGATATTATCGAAGAAATTTTTCTCCACATGCATGACATCTAAATTATGTCGAATAAGTAGATACTTCCAATAGGGGAGTTCCCAAAAAATACTCCTTTTTTTCCAACCACACTGGCACATCCTAACAATGTATCTATTTATCTCATCAGAACCAGATTGAGATACTGGTAGAAATCCATAACTGTCTATTTGTTCAATAATTTCTTCACCTGATATATAGAATGCTGGAGGAGGTTTTCTGACTACAACATTTTTTAGGAAATATTTCTTATTCCGCCTGAAAGGGTGATCAATAGGTAAAAACTTCCGGTGATTATCAAACCAGGATACTTTCCGACTACAAGGTAATGAAAAGGCATCAGAATCTGTCATGCAGTGTGGACAAGCTAATTTACCCGCCGTGCTCCATCCTGACAATATTGAATATGCTGGGAAATCACTGATCGCCCATAATAATGCAGCATGCAATCTAAAATTACTTTTACTTGCAACATCATAAGTCACTGACCCTACATTCCATAAATCATTTAATTCTGCAATTAAAGGTTGCAAGAAAACATCTATCTTCTCTTTGGGATTGGTTGGACCAGGAATAAGCACAGTAAGAAACATAAATTCATCTTTCATGCACATCCAGGGTGGTAAATTGTATGGAGTTAATATAACTGGCCAGGATGAATATTGTTGTCCCGATTGACCAAATGGTTGAAATCCATCAGCGGAAAGTCTCAATCTCACATTACGTGGTTCCATTGCAAACGAGGGAAATACAGTATCAAGATGTTTCCATGTAGAAGAATCACAAGGATGACACATAATACCTCCTTCATGCTCATGTTCTGCTTTCATATTCAACATAACATCTTTTAGAAAAATGATGTTCTACTTTCATATTCAACAACCTTGCAATAGTTGATAATTGCGAGTGACCTGAGGGAATGCCTTCCCACACTTCTCTTTCACTAGCCTTTAACATTTCATGTAGTTGCTGATATTCAGGTGCAGGTGTTTCATTTATATTGGAATAATCAACTGCGGCATTCATTGCATCGTGAACCATTGATTGCATTCCAATATCATAAGTTGATGAGTCATGTGCAGTAAAAGTTGTGTCAGATGATGAACCACCGGAAGGCCCAATTGGTTCATACAAATAAGGTTCTCCATGACAGTACCAATTGTAGTAATTTGGCACAAAATCATTCCTATATAAATGCATTTTTACAATATCTTCATCACGGAAAGCTCTATTTTGACATTTTTTATGATTGCACGGACACTTTAATTTTGCACCATTCATACATTCTGGATGACTTTTAGCATAGTTGACAAATTCTTCAACTTCAGCAATAAAATCATCTCTAATAAATCTATTTTCTAATCGATTGTACATCCAAGCTTTATTCATAGACATTTTCACCTAAAACTAATAAATTGATAATTATAAATTATCTTAAATTAACGTACAAACACAAAACAAACAAAAGAATGATATTATATTACAGATTAAGATACGAACATAACATATATGTAAATTAAACAATGGCAAATAATATAAAATAAAATAAACTAAAATATACTTGAAGATGTGAATGTGTACCGGAGAAGAGCAGCAATTGCTATCTGTTTACAAAATAAAAATAATTTAGCACAAAATTTATCAAAAAATTAACAAGTAGAAAAATGAATGGCACAGGCCAACACAACAACATATATCCGACACACCCGTCAGCATAGCAGTTCCGACATACCTGCAGCTGGCACAGTAGCGTCCGGCACAGCGGCCAGGAGGCCGCCGGCGTCCGGCACAGTGGCTAGGAGGCCACCGGCGTCCGGCCTGGTCGCCGCTAGCGGCCGCCACAGTGGCCTAGTGGCCGCTGGCGGTCGCCACAGCGGCCGCCACGCCGCTGGCGGCAGGCAACTGCCAGCGCCGGCCGGCACAAAGGCCAGCAGGGTGCTGGCGGCCACAAAGAAAGGAAGCTAGAAATGAGGAAGAGGAAGGAGCTTATCGGCGAGATCGGGGAGGAGGAAGAGGAAGGAGATCGGCGAGATGCTGTCGCGCGCGTGGAAAGAAAGGAAAAGGGGTCGGTTAGGGTTTATTTTGGCTTTACCAACGGAATCTTGATTCCGTCGGTAAAGCTATTTTTTTTAAAAAAAAAAACAAACATCACCGACGGAATTAAAAATTCCGTCGGTAATGTCAGTAAATTACCGAGGGAATCTTTTATTCCGTCGGTAACGTATATATTACCGATGGAATATAATATTCCATCGGTAATATGCACACTCTACCGACGGATAGATATTTCCGTCGGTAGCCCCGTCGGTAAAACTGCTTTTTTTTGTAATGTCAAATCCTCTTCATCATTCAGAACTATTATCATTAACTATTCCGATCGAGTCATCTAGCCGATCAGATCTATGGTCTGATCTAACAAAATAGATACTTAGTTTGATTGAATTAAGTGAACAAACTAAAAGGTCGAGCAAAGGTGGAATCCCCAACAACATCCCCTAAAGCCGACCCAATGGCTCTTAAAAGCGATGGCCGGTCCGACTTTATGAAGGACTCGGTTGGCTTGCTAGGGAAGCATATTATGGGCTTCTCAAGTTATTAAGTTCACAGTGTTCAAAGAAGGATCAGGAGATCCAAGAAATGTCAAAACGTTCCTTATGCGGAACCGCCGCATCAGCGGCCCCTAGAGCCGGTCCCACTGATATAGAGGGAGGTAAATGTAGGTACACAACTGAAAGCACATAGTCGGGACGCTAACCCCATGTAATGACACCCTGAGATTCGAACCCTGGACCTCTCAGTTACGAAACCATGCGTCCCCAGCTGTGCTACAGCTTGTGGACAATGTCAAAGGTTCCTTATGCCGGTGCAGCTGGTTGTCTGATGTATGTCATGATTTGTACGAGACTAGATTTGGCGCAAACAGTTAGTATGGTGAAGTTTCTCTCAGATCCTGGTTGGTTTGGGATGTAGTAAAGTGAATTTTCATATATTTAAGAAATATAATTGATTATAACATTATGTTCAGTAAACAGCCGGGAGATCCTTCAGTTGCTAGGTACATAGATAAAGACTATACATAATATTTAGACGATAGGAGATCTACTACATGATACATGTTCATTGTGGTGGGATAACCTATCTGTTGGAAATCTATGATTAAAGCTATTGTTGTGTTGTCCACTACGAAGTCTGAATACATGACAGTAGCTGAGACAACAAAGGAAGTTTTATAACTTACGAGCTTAGTTAAAGAACTACACATTTAGCAAAGTGAAGTTAAATTGTTATGCGATATTTACTCTACTATCTATTTGATGGAGAATTATGTATATTATGTAAGAACCAAGCATATTGATGTGATGTTTAACAAGATCAGAGAGTTGATTGGTTCCGAAAAAATTTAACATGAGAAAAATTACACTACATACAATGTTATAGATATGCTGACAAAGCTAGTGATCGTAAAGAAATTCAAACACTGCTTGAACTTGATTCATTTCTCTATATGCTAGAGGAAGGAAACTCAAACCTAGAGTTCCGGGTGGAATTTTGCTCAAATGCTCGTGTTCTCTGAATGTGTGGATATTCAGCATGGTGGAGATTGTTAATGGGTGACTCATATATGAGCGAAGGACAACATGAAGATCGTCATGAAAGAAAGGAGAAAAGAGGCACAACTAGGCACGATTGTGCCCTCGAACACGGCTTGGCCGTGTCTGATTTTGTACTCAATGTGTCACGGTCGTGCTAGGAGGCACAGCTTAGTCGTCTAACATTTTGGAAATCTTCACACAGCACACACAGTCGGGCCAGGAGGCACGACCTGGCCGTGTGGTGTTCTGGAGGCGGCAAAAGACCTAGCTTTTGAGGGTTTTAGTCTTTTTAGTTCGAGAGATTCTGTAAGGATTTGAGCACTATAAATATAGGGTCCTTATGGGTGGATCTGCCACCACAGTAGGCCCTTAGAGTTGGTTTCACGGGTACGAAGGGAGGTAAATTCAAGTACACAGGTAGGAGACACATAGTGGAGTGAATTATATATAGTGAATTCCTGTGAGATTTGACCTCCCCCCCCCCCCCCCCCCCCTCCTCTTGTTACACCAGAAATATCATGTGCTCATCGTCTGCGCTACTCCCTCGGATAATATAGGATCCTTAAAGGTAGATTCGCTACCTTAGCGTCCCCCTAGTACCGGCCCCACGGATATGGAGGGAGGTTCATGCAGGTACACAGGCTATAGGCTTATGGCGGGGTAAACCCCAGGTTGTCAGTTCCTGAGAATCGACCCCTGACCATTACACCAGAGATATCATGCGTCCACCGTCTGCGCTACACCCTGGAACAATATAGGATCCTTAAAATCTTATGTAATGTGGTTAAGAGAATTTCAATTAAAGCTTTGGTCATTTATGGAATAAGCATACTATCAAATTATGATGACTCTTCTTCTTTCACGTATTTATTCTTTTTTATATATTTTTATCTCGTTCCATATAATCTTTTTCTCTCTTTCTTTTTCTCTTTATCCACGTTAAAAGTTGAGAGGTGTTACCTCAGTTTGTGCAATAAGCGAGAGCAAAGATGAACAAAGGAACTGAGGACTAAGATGAACGAAGTCCATAAAAAAAAAACAAAAAGAAAATAGGAGTGGAAGGGCAAAAATGAAGGGGGTGACAAATTTATAGGATACCATTAATTCTTGCCTAACAATTAAGAAGAAATATTTAAGAAGTCTATAAAAATTTAAATATATAAGTTTTAAAAAATTAAAAAATATTTTCTTAACTTTCTTTTAAATTACTTCACTTTTTTTATAAAAAATAATGGTGGATGAATTCTAAATCCGTACGCAGGTTGATTTTGCCCCATTTTTCGTCCAACCAAAACTAGCCAAAATGAACTCTCTGCTCTCTACACATCACGCGAGGTATTCTATATGACATGTGATGTCATCTTCTTACCAGATAGAACCTACAAACTTTTCATAAGGCTTGGCCCTTGCCTTCATTTAGGCTAAACTTTAGCAATCTCATGCTTTAGCCTCTGTTTACTCCGAAAGAATGAAAGGGAAAGGAAAGGAATTGATGGTAGAAAAAAATTCATAGGGAAAGATAGGAGAAAGAAAAAAAAGAAAAGAAAAGTATCAAGGGTGAGAGAAAAGAAAAGCTCTTCATGGAAGAAGTGAAAGATATGAAAAAGAAAAAAGATAATTACCTCGCACTCGCCCTTGCTCTCACTCGTGCTCACCCTCGTAAGGCCACTGACCTTGCACGCTCACACCCGCCCTTGCCCTCACAGGGCCACCAACCCAGCACATATGCCTTCACAGGGCCACCAGCTCAAAGGACATCGAGTATAGTCGACTATCATCGTCTTGTATTGTCAGTAGCACGATGAGAAATAGATATGTGCATTGTGACAGAAAGGAATTGCTTTCAGCCGCCCAATTTGGACGGAAGTAAAAAATAATGAAAAAATTATCCACGGAAGGATTTATAAATCAATTGGTCCATTTGGTAAACAAAAGAAAAAAATTTCTCATATTTTTAGAAGTAAATAAAAGAAATGAATATAATCCCTCTTTATTTATAAAGTAAACAGAAAAAAAATTCATGATTAGAAATTTTTTTCATAGTTTTTATTTCCTTCCTCCTAAGGAAAGAAAGCATTAGGGAAATCGGAATATACAATGATGAACAAGTAAATGGAGAAGAAAAAAACTTCATTCCTCACACAACAACTTCCAATCTTGGCTCGAAAGAGAAGGCAGACATGAACTCCTTAGCACAACCATACACAAAACACTCGGGCAGCTCGACCCACTCGTTCGCTTCCATTCGAAACATCACACACCTGCTGAACCCATCGGAGTGGAAGCACATCAAGATCATACTTCCATGGCCACAACAGTTGATGTCCAATTTCTTTCCATAGAACTCATGAGCCATCGCCGGCGGCATCGTGGCTACTTGTCTCCAAGATACGTCCTCTTTGGAGAACCTCCACACCCTCAAACTTGCCGTATCAAGGAACTCCGACAAGAGGACTACTAGCATCTCCCCGTTGCACTCGACGACATCGATCGAGTACTCGGAGTAAATCGGCAACAATCTAGGATACTCGTACCATGCCTTCTGAGCAAGATTGCAGGCCACAACAGTAGCAGAGGGGCTAATGAAGTAGACAATCTCCTCCCCGTTTTCGATAATCAGAACTGACGAGTATTGCTTCGACAGGCTTCTCTGCGTTCCGGTCGCGACGACATCACCGGCCTCGCTGAGGAAATAGAAGGCCTCACCGTCTACCATGCAAGACATGGCTGAGTTCTTAGTTTCATGAACCAGCTTGACCTCATTGTCCCACAGCCCTCTCATGGAGTCGAAAACTCGAAATGCAAGGCTGGGGAATTCGCCAGAAACTACAACAACCTTGTAAGAAGATGAACTGCTTGGAGTCGAATGCATTGCAATGGCACGCACATAGCAGGCCTTGGTTGCCTGTCGCAAGTGCGGAAGCTTGCGGCAGGAACCGGTCACCGGATTGCACACCTCTAGACCGCCGTCGACTGTCTGATAACAAACAGTAGCTCCGGAGGCCGCCACAGGGATAGGCTTTCCTTTACGGCGATCGAGAAGCTGAATTGGAGGGTTTAGAGCCTTCCAGTTCCCTTCGGCGGCATCGTAAACAATCGACTGATCGAGTTCCTGGTCGACCATGAGAAACCATGGGCTCCGGGACGGTATATGCGCGCACGCCGCCTGAAATGTTCTGGATTTAGCAATGGAGTTCCATCTCTTGCAGACAGTGCGCAGTCGCATGAAGCTTGAGGCAGGGAGCCATGAGAGGACCCTTTCGAGAAGATCTTGATTCAGATCATTGAAGGAGAAGGCCCTTTCGATTTCCTTCCTCTTCCTGCTTTTCCCTGCCGCGAGATGAATCATGGCACTTGGTGAAGAATCTACAAAGGAAAAAAAACAAGATGAACAAAGCGATTGAATCTGGAATGCACAAAAGAACAGATCTTACAAGCGCATTGGTATCAATGAGAATGCGGATGAGAGAAGAAAACCGATGCCCTAATCTTGGTGTCCGTCGGCATTCCCAGAAAACCGCAGGCTCTACTTTTCGCCGACTAAGAAACCCCTAAAACCGCGCCCGAGAAAAACCGGCGAGTTAGAAACAGGTCGCCGGCATTTCACCAAATCACAACTTGCCTCCGGTTCTGGCAGCGAGTTGTGGCGCCGCCGCCTCGGGTGGTCAGATTAGGGTTTGGCAGAGTGTCGGAGGAGGCAGCTCCGGTGGCGTTGATACTGGGAGGGAGGAGCGTGGGCAGCGGACAGGACCATGGAGGTAGCTATATAGAAGTCTAATCTATCAGATTGAATTTACGAATTAGACCCATTTTTCACATCCCTAATTGATAAATTCTATTTTTATAAATATATCTTTGCCTTTAAACCACAGATTCATTATGATTTATATTAAAGTTAATTAAAAAATAAATAAATAAATAAATACAAATTCATTATATATATATCTTACTATCTTACTATTTTATTAAAAATCTCTCCCCCTTTACTAACTAATTTTGGTGAAGCCTAAAATGAATTTACGTTAATATACTTTTTTTTATTGACACTAAAAATAATTCCAAAGTTTAATAGTAATTCCACAAGTAAAACAATCAATGATCTAGAGTTCGAGACTCAGCTGCGACATATTATTATGAATTTTTCTCATCATTAATTTTCTCTGGTTATTTTATATAAAAAAAATATAATTCTCTTTAGTCCCACATTTTAGAATTGACAATACTATGATCAAAAAAACTTCTATAAATATTTTAGGTCGACAATGTTAAGGGTAAGAAAATCTAAATAATTTGAATTTTCAAAGACCTAAATATTAAAGGGTAAATGTGATTTCAATGTATTACCTTACACACGTAATGCGTGTGCACGATCACTAGTATATATATAGAGAGAGATAATCTTAGATATTAAATAAATATCAAACTTAATTTATTTATAATTCTATCTAAAATGATTATGGCATGTGAAAATGATTTAAGAAAGGCATGATTTTATTCAGAAAAATTGAATAAATCTATGTGATCTAACTATTTTCAGAATGTGTAGGACTCTACTAGAAGGATAAAGATGACTATTTTACCTTTTGATTTAATCAATCGGAAGGGAAAAAAACAGACTAAATTGCCCCAAATCAAAATAGTTAGAGATGATAAATTAAAAATATTATATATATATATATATATATATATATATATATATATATATATATATATATATAAAAATCAAACTTATAAAATAGGAAAAATAAATAAATTGTGATTTTGAATTTTCAATGCGACAAATATTATAAAGATCACAACGTATAAAAAATATACTTTAAATTTATTTGATAGGTAAATTAAGATTAATCTAAACACTTGAATTAAAAATAAATAAATATTTCTATATTTATTTATTTATCAATGCTCAAAAATTCTCTGCAAAAAGCAGAGGAGAAACAGAGAAAGACACCTGCCTGTTTTCTCGTGGGCGATGTCACATCATTGCCCCCACCTTCGCGGCTTCGCCGGTCAATGCGAAGAGAGCACGAGCAGGAGAGGGAGGGAAGAAAGAAGATGTTCGGGCGGCAACAGCAGCCGACCGACGCCTCTGCATTCTCCATTCCACAAAATCCATCCTCTAACAGAACAGAACAGACCAGAACAGGACGAGCCTAACTTCTTCCATCTGCCCTGCCACTTTTCTCCCTATTAGACAAGGGGTTTAAGTCTCCCCCTCCAATTACATCCGACTAGGCTCAGCCATAGCCTGCGATACGATACGATACGATTCTCCTCACTCCCATCTTTCTCGGACACAACACACAACGCAATGAAGCAGCAGCAGCGACTTGTCAACAGCGTGAAGCTAATGCAGAAGGGAAGGGAAGAGCAGAGCAGAAATGATTATTCCTGTGACAATACAATGACTAACTTTGGGAATTTTGGGGTTTGGCCTACAAAGTGAAGTAATCACTTCGTTGCAGCTCTTGCTCTGCTCATCGTCGATCATTTTGGGGTGCAGCGATGCTTCCTCCCTTGCGGAATGTTCCAAACAAGATAGATTTCCTCGTGAATCGCGGCCCGTCTGATCTGATACTCTGTTCCTCCTAACTTTTTTGTCTGTGTTCTTCCAATTGAATTGTTAAGGGAGTTGCTGAACCAAAAACTATCACGTTGTCCCCCGCCAGCTCTTCTCTTTGTCCGCGAGAGAAGAGATGTCACTGAAGAGGCGACAAATGACAAATGATTTAGGTTTTTTTTAAGCCCAAAAGAAAAAAAAATAAAATAAAATGTTCACCCTGCTGTCAAATCCTTCATGGTTTTTTGATTGTTGTTTGAAAAGTTAGAAGATTATATTTTACCTTTGTTATTTTAAAAATTATTTCTTTTTGAGTCGATAGTATAATGATAAAATTACTAACGCGTGACTTTAAAATCATGAGTTAAAATCATGAAAATAATCTATTATAAAACAGGAAAAAATTATGAATAATAAATCCAATATAATCTAATTTTTTCTGACCACGTAGACTGCCCTTTTTGATTAAACAATGGTATAAGTATTTGCTTTTTAAAGTAACAAAAGCTTGTGTAATAACAAATGATCATATGATAAAGGATATATGCAAACATAATCATTGAAACTATCAATAGAGAACAGAAATCAAATATATTCCTCTTCCGATTTCCAGCCAATTGCCATCGAAAAATTACAGAAAAGGGCATCAATCATAGTCAAACCTAACCCAGGTCATATTACATCGACTTGTGGCTTGAATCAAAATATCGTGTGGCTTGAATCAAAATATTTGAGCAAGAAATGGTAAAAAATAAACCTTAATTTACGTATATTGTGAGTAGTTTTCCTTTGATTCCTATCATTTTATCATGGATTTTCTAAAGTTTAGGTCGTGGGCTATATGTATTCGAACCCTAGAAAGATTTCCGATCAAATAATATCGTGATCGTCATCTCCCTTCAAGTTTCAAATAGCAATTTGAACAAAATCATCGCAGACCACTGTACTCCGACCCAAATTGAAGTTGTTTCATTTTTGAGGAGTTTTCAACTCAATCCCAAATCCTTGATTTGAGTTTTTGAGGTTGTCGATTGTTATAAACTTTGCTCGCTCGATTTAACTACGATTTTGAGAGTTTTGAAGTTCGATTCTAACTTGTATTGGTTAATTTGTAGGTTGCTTCAAGTAAGAATTCTACTCATTTTGAATTAGTTTGATTTTCGACTTATATATCACGCTAATATTATTTATTGGTTGGTTTATTGTTATATGATCCTGTCTAAAAATGAGAAAGATGACGCACTGGGCAGGTGGCTCTGATGTTGACTGTGCAAAGTCTCCTGGCTGGAAAAAAGATGAATCTGAACGGTCTTGCATGTAAAAGGGAACGTTAGCAACTAGGCCAAGGAAAGATCCCTAACGTAGACATTCCGATGCTCAAATCAGTGATCGATCGAATAGAAGGTAGTGAACAGTGGATGTATAGTGTTCATGTAATGTAAGCGTACTTGTACTTGTAGGTGGAGTCCCCCTTTTATAGCGTTAATTTTCTTTTTTACACGAATCTTGATCAATTGCCAAAAAAAGATAGACCATAATGATGCTCTGACATTTTTTCCAAAATATACCTATAATCTCTACATTTTACAAGGTTGAAATTTCTAATGTACAGCTTGCATAAGTGTAGTCATTTGATTCTCTTGACAGTTGTCACATAAAACGACAAGGAAGAATGTTAGGTCGTTGGGTTAAGGGGCCCTTAATATACTGAGGTGGTAACCTGACTGAATCCCTACTATAGTCCGATCGGATGTTACTTGCAAAAGCGGCTAGGTCGGATTTAAGGAAGGCTACCAGGGACTCGGTCTTCACTTGGCCAAGTGTCTAGCTTGTCCGATCGCACCTATGTCCAATCAGCTAGATCACTTGACCAAAATAATTAACCATACTATCCTGAGTGGCGAAGAGGACTCGGCTCTGCATGATACTTACTCGGCTCTAGCCTCTAGGTTTCATTAATACAGAGAGACTTGAGATATAATTGGAGCAAGGATCCGATCAGATGTCCGCTCGGCTGAGACGATCAACCATGCTGGCCTTGAGTGTTGACTCCTTGACTTTAACTGTCATGTCAACTGGCCTTTTGGGTTCGGATCATACTTCAAGGGCACCACATCCTTTGCTGTATCATTATAGGCTCTGAAATCGTGTGATTTTGAGATAAAATTTGATAACTTTAAAATTATATCTAATATTTGATTGTGATTATTTTAGTTGTGATAATATTGGGCAATCCTATTTATAAATTTTCAAATTTAGATTTTTAGTCTAAAAATTTATTATTATGAATTTTGATAAAATGCAATATTTGAGAATTATAATAATATCTTCCACTTATATATTAATCAATATATCTATTTAATTGATATGATGGTTTATATTATTTTAACACTACTTATTGAAATAGTTTTTTTAATAAGATGGAAAAAATTTTAGCATATTTTATAAAATTGATAACTAAATAATAATTAATGAGTTTGATTTACAAAGAATACAAAAAAATAAAATGTTAATAGTAATTTTTTCTATATTAAATATCAAATATTTTTATTATATATTTTTAGAAAATTAATATTCATATATTTTTTATTTATATTTTAAAATTAATTAATTTATTATAACAATTATAGTTGGTAGTCAAGCAATTAAGCATATCAATTTTATACTAAAGCATATAGATACTATAGGCATAGATAGCAAATGAAATAACATAAGGATTCTATAATCCATTTTTTGTGGAGCAGGGGATGGTCCATAATATAATTATGGCCAGATCGTAGTCGTGATTTGATCATAATTGGTTGCGATCCCTCCCTGGGTTCACCTTCCCATTTAGGTTGTAATTTAAGTCAGGATAGGCGGCCAAAGGTCGCTGATGGTGGCCGGGCTACCGGGCACCGAGCGAGGAGCAACCTTCGAGCATTATCCGATTGACCATCCTGATTCAAACTATAACTTGGGTGAAAATGTGAACTCAATAAAGGATTGTAATCAATTATAGTCGAATCGCTACTATGATCTGACCACAATTATATTATGGATCATCCCCTGGTCTATAAAAAAATGGACTAGAGGATCTAGTCTCTGATGAAATCAAAGATTTCTATGCATTTTTCTCCATGCTTAAACTTAAAGTCATAATTAGATTTTTTTTTAGATTTATATTGAAGAGTTTCAAACAAAGTCTAAAGAAAAACTAGTTGTTAAACATGAGTTGAAAATATACTAGCACTAACTGTTAGAATACTTCGGGAGTTAAAGGGGATGATTAGGGTTGTAAATGAACCAAGCGTTCATGAACAAGCTTGGTGTTCGGCTTGGTAAGAGTTTATTTATGTTCGTTCAATATACATAAGATTAATTAAATAAACAAGCTTGAACACATATGTGTTCATCTCGTTAACGTTCGTGAACAATATTCGTAAACAACGTTCATGAACAATGTTTACGAACCATATTCATTAATAAAACTCTTTTCAATATGCTAAATAAATAAATAAATTTAAATTATACAGCTCAATAGCTAATCAAATAACTAAAAGTTTCAAACAATCAAACAAACTTGAATTGAAAGCTTGATAACATCTAAATGAACCAAGCTCAAGTCAAGCTCATACGAAGCTTGAATTGAGAGTTTGATAACATCTAAACGAACAAAGCTCAAGCTCATAAAAAATAAACTAAGCCAAGCTTGAACACTCATTTCAAAAGTTTGGTTCATTTTAAGCTTGGTTTGGCTTGGTTACCTTATCAAACAAGCTTGAACACCCCAAAGCTCAGCTCGACTCGGCTTGTTTACAACTCTAGGGATGACTAACTCCAATTGCTTTGTTGATATTGATTTACAGCGAAAAAATTTAAAACAATACTAACACCCTTGATTTTACTTGGTATCCACCTTCTTGAGGTGACTAATCCAAGAGTCCATTCTCCTCACTCATAGTATATTATAAAAACCTCCTTCTAGGAGGTGGAGAAGCCCCGCACAAGTAAATACGAGAAATACAACAAGAAATGCAACAAGAACAGGGAAATAAATACAACAATGAAGTATCTTTGCTCATGATCTCTTGTTGTTGTTGATTGCCTCTTGATACTTGGAAAATGTAGCAATATTTATCTCCAAGAAGCTTCAAGAACTGACGAATAAGAGTGGAGAGGAAGATCTAATGATTTGAATTTTCGAACGCCTTTATATCCTGTAGATTAGGGTTCCCAATTGATTAGTCTTACCCCTAATCGATTGTCATGCCAAATCCAAGCAAATCTAGTCGTCCAAACCTCGCAGTGACTCTTTTCTTCTTCTCTTAATCAATTTGCCACTTCTTAATGAATCACCCAATCGATTCAGAAGCCTACTGTTCACTCACGAACTTCACCCAATCGATCACCTGATCAATTCATGTGGCTCAATCGATCATCCAATCAATTCAGAAGCCCACTGTGCATTCTCGAATTCCTCTCAATCATTACCTAATTGATTAAACACCTCACGAGGAAGCTATTGTGTTTCTTAAAAAAAAACTCCTCTTGATCGATCAGCTAATCGATCAAGTGTGCTCCCAATCATATCAATAACCTAATCGATTAAGACACTTATTGTTTCATGAAGAAAAGTTTCCAATCGATTACCTGATCGATTGGCGTAGCCCTTGATCGATTGTCCAATTGATTCAGAACCTTTTTGTTTCACAAAAAAATACTTCCAATCGATCACCTAATCAATTGGCTTTGACCTAATGGATTTTCCAATCGATTACCAAAGCCTAACTTTCTTAACCCAAATTTAGGATTTCCTTGCCCAACTTTCAGTCAACCGTGATTTGTTGGGACTTCTCCAGTAAGTATTAGATCAACCTCTAACCCACTTGGACTTTCAATCTTGTGTCAACTTCCTGCTAGATTTTCAATCATCAAGTGTGGTCCTTCTAAACTCATTTGGATTTTCCTCTTGTCTAACCACAGTTATGACTTTCCTCTTACCAATGTGCGGTCCTCTTTGACCCACTTAAATTTCCCTTTGTCTAATTATAGTTAGGACTTTCCTTTATCAATATGCAGTTCTCCTTGATCCGTTTGAACTTTCCTTTGCTTAACCATAGTTAGGACTTCCCTTTGCTAATGTGCGGTTTTCCTTGACCTACTTAGACTTTTCCTTACCTAACCTTTGAGTTAGGAATTTGTCTTGTCTAACCTCCAGTTAAGACTTTACCCTTGCCTAACCCTCGAGTTGTGACTTGCTAGTCAAGTATCTGGTCCTCCACGACTTACTTAACTTTCCTCTCACATATTGTCAAGTATTCAGTCAACCTCAACCTACTTGACATCTTTTAGATATTTTCTAAACATATTGTCTAAATATCAAAACTCAAGCTCAAATCAACTCGAGTTAAGTCAAACCGGTGAACCTTGACCCAAGTCCTAACAATAGCATATCAAATCCCATACAAAATTTTGACAAATTTTAAAATATCCAAATCATATATCCAAGTTTTTAATCGATTGCTATAGTATAACAATCGATTCGGAATACTATTCATTAGCACAATTAGTTCTGAATCGATTGCTACATTGCAATAATCAATTATTTTTTTTAAAAAAATAATCATTTCATGTTAAAAAAAATCACTACACTTAATATATTTGTGCAAAATTGATATTTGACATCATCAATATAATTAGGAAAATTAGATAAAAATACATATGACTTAGTTCCATATCATTCGCTCCCTAGGTACATCAGTCAATTTTGATTGAAATCGTCTAATAGACATAGAGGGCTGGAAGTGATATGAAACCAGATTTTATATATTTGTCTAGTTCTTTTGATTATATATGTGTACTCAAATATCAATTTGATTTAATATATTAATAGGTTTTTTTTAAATATGAATCAATTATTATAAAAAAAACAATCTATTGTTATATTGTAGCAATCGATTAAAGTTATGGTTCACGATTGCTATTAGCAATCAATTCATAAATCTTATTTGTGTTGGGCAAAATCTGATTCAAAAATTAAAAATCAAATTTAACACATCAATTCCTATTTTGGTCCTTTTTAGATAAAATTGATCGATATATATAGAAAACTTAAAATAATATGGAACCATATTCTATGGGTTAGTCTAGTTCTAATGATTATATTCATCCCTTAAATATTAATTTGATCAAATATATTGAAAACAGTAGTTTTTTTAATATGAATAAGATTTTTCAAATATATTTGTGTTAAAAAAAATTATTACTCTCAATATAATGTACCAGATTAATATTTGAGAACATGAATATAATTGAGGAAAAAAAATAGAAAAAGAAGAAGAAAGTATAGAAGTGAATCATACATTTGATATTCATCTAATACCGATTTATATACAAGACATAAGACACCAATTAAATTCTAGAATTCTAGGAACCAACAAAAAATAATGACCATTCTAGAAAACATGCAAAAGACATTACTAACTTAGGAAGAAGAAAAATATAGGAAAATGGTGAGCTATTAAAAGTTCACTTATCCCAAAAATCTTAATTGTCAACATTCACCCTCAAGCTGGATCCAAAAGATTTTGAGATCCAAGCTTGCTTAAAAGCCATTGAAACTGAGCTGAAGGTAAAGCCTTGGTAAATATATCAGCTAGTTGATCTTGACTGCGTATATAATAAGTTTTGATAAGCTTTGATTGAACTTGTTGTCGAATAAAATGACAATCAACTTCTATATGCTTCGTTCTTTCATGAAACACCGGATTAGCAGCAATGTGCATTGCTGCTTGATTATCACAATAAAGAATCATAGGAGTAGCACAAGGACATCCCAAGTATGAAAGAAGACTTTTAAGCCACACAAATTCACAAGCAGTAGAAGCCATGGCTCGATATTCAGCTTCAGCACTAGATCGAGCAACAACTTGTTGTTTTTTGCTTTTCCAAGAAACTAAATTTCCCCCAACGGTTATACAGAAACCCGTAGTATATTTTCTATCAAGGGAATTACCGGCCCAATCAGAATCGGTATAGCCTTCAATATTAGAGTGTCCATTTCTAGTCATAACAATTCCACGACCAATGGATCAATCCCTTTAAGTATCGCAAAATTCTTTTTACCAGGTTCAAATGTTGATTAGTAGGAGCATGCATATATTGACTGACAATATTAACAGCATATGATAAATCTGGTCGAGTGATTGTCAAGTAAATAAGCTTGCCAACAAGTTTCTGATAGTAAGTAAGATTTTCAAGAAGTTCACCTTCGCATAATGGTTTTAATCTACTGTCAAGAGGAGTACGAGCAGGCTTCGACTCAATCATCTTGGCGTCCTTGAGTAGATCAAGAGCATACTTCCTTTGATTAAGGTAGAACCCTTTGCTGGAATTTGTCATTTCAATTCCAAGAAAGTATTTCAAAGAACCAAGATCTTTTATAGGAAATAACTGTTGAAGATGTTTTTTCAGTTCTTTGATAGACTCAACATTACTTCCTGTCACGATAAGGTCATCCACATATACTAGAACCATCAATTTTTCAGAATCTCCGAGTTTAACAAATAGAGAAGAATCAGCATTGCTTTTTGAAAAACCAATCCTTTCAAGTGCATCACTCAATTTTGCATGCCAGGCTCTAGGACTTTGCTTAAGTCCATATATAGATTTGTGAAGTTTGCAAACCATGTTATCATCATTATGTTTTATGAACCCAGGAGGTAATTTCATAAAAACTTCTTCTTCAAGATCTCCGTGTAAAAATGCATTTTTTACATCCATTTGAGATAGAGACCATCCATTGTTAATTGCAACTGACAATAAAACACGAATAGTTGTCATCTTTGCAACAGGAGCAAAGGTCTCTTTATAATCCACTCCATATTCCTGAGAAAAACCTTGAGCTACCAAACGAGCTTTATGTCTCTCAATTGAGCCATCTGAGTTAAATTTGGTTTTGTAGACCCAACGACATCCAATAGCCTTTTTTC
This sequence comes from Zingiber officinale, assembly GCF_018446385.1. Lineage (NCBI taxonomy): Eukaryota > Viridiplantae > Streptophyta > Magnoliopsida > Zingiberales > Zingiberaceae > Zingiber > Zingiber officinale. Next base: position 94,377 of record NW_024589905.1, on the reverse strand, counting down.
CTTTAGGAAGAGGTACAATGCTCCAAGTAGAATTCTTAACAAGAGCATCCAATTCTTCTTGCATAGCATTCCTCCAAACATCATTGGAGTTGGCTTCTTGAAAAGATTGAGGATCTTGGATAGAAGAAATTTTAGAAAGAAAAGCAGAATGTGCAGAAGAGAAATTCTGATAAGACAAATACTTTGATATTGGATATCTTACAGAATAAGCAACAAAGTCTTCCATTCTCTTAGGTTTTTGACGATGACGAGGAGGATTTCTTCGAGGCTCAACTTCTTGATTAATCGGAACAGAATGAACATCCTGTTCAGGTTCTTGATTTAGAGGAGCAACAGTATTCAAGATGTTATCAGATGCATTTAGTAAATCAGACTGATTTATTTCTGAAACAATGTTTTCAGTATTCAAGAAGGGAAATAAATTTGTAGTAATTTTCCTTTGATCGGAATAGGAAAAATATGGTCTGATTTCATCAAATCGAACATCTCTTGTGACAACTAACTTTCTGGAGCAAATGTCATAACATTTATATCCTTTCTGTGTATTTGAGTAACCAAGAAATACACACTTAACAGCCTTTGGGTCAAGTTTATCTCTAGAGTTGGCTGGAACATGAACAAAACATGTGCAACCAAATACCTTTAAATGAGAAATATTAGCCTTTTTATTCATCAAAACTTCAAGTGGACTTTTGAAGTTGAGTATTCGACTAGGAAGTCGATTAATCAGATACGTTGCTGTAAGAACTCCAAAAGACCAGAAGTGTTTAGGCACATTCATTTGAACCATGATGGCTCTAGTCTTTTCTAATAAATCTCTATTTTTTCGTTCTGCAACTCCATTCTACTGTGGTGTATAAACACAGCTAGTTTGATGTACAATGCCCTTACATGCTAAGAAATTAGTCATATTGTGGGAGGTGTATTCGGTGCCATTATTAGTTCTGAAGGTTTTGATTGTTGTAGAAAATTGATTAACAATCATAGCATGAAACTGTTTGAAAATTTCATAGACATCACTCTTAGATTTTAGTAAATAGACCCAAGTGACTTTAGAAAAATCATCAATAAAAGTCACAAAATACTTGAAATTATCAATGGAGTCAAGAACAGGACCACATACATCAGAGTAGGGGTGGGCATAATTCGGTTCAAACCGGAAAAACCGACCGAACCAAAAATTTTCGATTTTTTTTGTTCGGTTTTTTCGGTGTTTTGGCCGGTTTCGGTTTAAGTTTTTTTAAATTCGGTTATTCGGTTCGGTTTCCGGTTTTGACTCCCAAAAAACTGAAAAAACCGAACCGGCCGTATTATACTTAAAACATTATTTTTATAGATATTTGATCATACAAGTGGATTAATTTCTAATTATTTATAATATAATAGCATAATCAAATTATATATTTATATTTACTTATTGTTACCGGATAACAAAATTTTAATATTACTTTAAATTCATAATTATTTTAATAAATTGATACTTTTTCTTTGTCTCTAAACTAATATTTGTAGTAGCACAAAATCAATTTAATTCATTGTATAAACCGTATATAACCGACCGTATAAACCGGACCGTATTACATAAAAACCGAACCGAGCCGTAATAAAATGGTTTGGTTTTGGATCAAAAATCTTTAAAACAGAATCCGAAAAAATAAAACCGTAGTAGGGTAAAACCGGACCAAACCGGCCGATGCCCACCCCTACATCAGAGTGTATTAATTCAAAAGGCTTAAGACTTTCTGTCATAGACAACTTAAAAGGAAGTTTAGATGACTTAGAAAGATGACAAGCTTCACAATCATGAGCTTCCAATGACAGGTTGGGCAAAGTCTTTGAAAAAATGAGACTAGAAGGATGAGCAAGACGCTGATGCCACAACATTTGCTAATGACGTTTCGGATTAACAAGAGCTTGAAGGCTTATAGAACCATTGTGATGAGGAGAAAAATAATACCGTCCTTGAAAGAAAAACCCTTCACCAATCATTTTCTTGGTGATACGATCCTGAAAAATAACCTTAGAAGGTGTGAATAAAACTTCACAATTAAAGACTTCAATCATTTTATGAACGGATAATAATTGGAAAGGAAAAGAAGGGACATAGAGCACTTCAGAATTTATGGATTCTATCGTGAGTTTAATTTTTCCCTTTCCTTTAATTTGAACATTTTGACCATTAGCAATGGACACAAATGAAGACATGGGAATATAATCACACACATTACTAAGATTGTTAGTTATGTGATCAGAAGCACCAGAATCAACCACCCATAAGTTTGAAGTTGAACTAATTTTCAAGGCGGTAGTAAAGGCAGATAAGATACCTTCTTTGCTCACAGAATTCGAAACGTTAGCATCAGCAAGAAAACTTGCAAATTTGCTTAAAAGTGCAATTGGCTTATCTTGCCCTTGTTCAGCATCTGAAGAGGTATCTGTTTGTTGTTTGTTTTGCAAAAAATTAGCAAATTCATTAAGCAAATTGACAGGATTAGAAGTAAACGATTCCGCAGAATGAGACGCAACATTAGCTCTGTATTTGAACCTACATCCTTGATCACTTCCCTTTTTATCCTTGTCAAATTTGATTTTAAATTCCGGATGAAGAATCCAACAACGATCAATAGTGTGTCCAATTCGTCTACAATGATCACACTTTAAATCTGCACGCTTACTTTTGAAGGGGGGTTTTTTTCTCATTGAGAGTTAAGTAAGCGTGAGAATCAGAAGTACCAGACATATTAGACTTAGGCATAATTTTCCGGCGTACCTCTTCTCTCTGGATGGCAGCACAAACATTTTTTAAAGAAGGTAATTCTGTAGTCATTAGAATATGACTTCTGAATTCTTCATAATCTGAATCAAGACTCGCAAAAAGTTGGAATACCCTGTCTTCCTCAACACGCTTCTTGAGAATGACAAAGTCAGTGGTGTGAGGACGATAAACTTCTAGTTCGTTCCATAGATTTTTCAATTTACCAAGGACACCTACGAAGGACTTTCTATCCTGCTTGAAACTTGCAATCTCTTGCTGAATTTGAAAAATTCTAGCAGAATTGTTTTGATTACCATACATATCTTTAACAGCGTCCCACAATTCTAGAGAAGAAAAAGAGTAGCTGAAAATTTCAGCAATATTTCGTTCCATAGAATTCAACAGCCAAGACATAACCATTTGATCCTTGGCTAGCCATGCTTCATATTCTGGTGCAGTTTCTTCAGGAACTGTCTCCTTGCCATTAATGAATCTAAATTTTGATCGTCCACCAAGAGCAATAGTGATAGCTCTAGACCAGGACAAATAGTTGTATTCGTTGAGTAATACTGAACACAGTTTGTGAGAAGTATTAGGCTCAACATCAAAGCTGTTAGAACCAGCAACCTCAGAAGAGGATGAAATAATTTCGTCAGTGCTCATGACGAATAAGAAAAATATCAGAAAGAAACTCCCTGCTCTGATACCATGAGGAAAAAAAATAGCAAAAGAAGAAGAAAGTATAGAAGTGAATCATACATTTGATATTCATCTAATACCGATTTATATACAAGACATAAGACACCAATTAAATTCTAGAATTCTATGAACCAACAAAAAATAATGACTATTCTAGAAAACATGCAAAAGACATTACTAACTTAGGAAGAAGAAAAATATAGGAAAATGATGAGCTATTAAAAGTTCACTTATCCCAAAAATCTTAATTGTCAACAATAATAATAATAATAACTAGACGAATATATATGATCATATTTCATATCACTCCAAGCTATCTTAATTTATCAGCCAATTTTGATTCCATGAACAAGTTATTTTTTTTAAAAAAAATCTATTATTATATTATAGCAATCAATTCGGGACAAATTGTATTGATAAATATTATTTTGAATCGGTGTAGCAATCGATTCAAGATACTAATGAGAGATAAAATATGTATGGACATATGATTTGCATATTTCGAAACTTATATATACGATTTAGATATTTCGAAGTGAACCCGTAATTTGCCGAAATTTTAAAGTTAAACATGCCAAGAATTAGTAGTATCAAAACGGGCTACACTAGGTTGACACATTTCATATCGTGTCAGATTAGACACAATATTCAACTTATTCTTGATATGGACCTATTCGGCCTATGCTCAATTGGGCCCAAGCTTTCTAATCTCTCTACTATATGATTTTTAAAATATATATATTATTTTCTTAAAAAAATTATAAAAAATATATATATATATATATATATATATATATATATATATATATATATATATATATATATATATAGAGAGAGAGAGAGAGAGAGAGAGAGAGAGAGAAATGTTAGCCTGCGGTGCTTATGCTGCGGCATCGGTGCGGACTGCCTTCCTGATCGGTCTGATCGGTCTACAGACCGATCAGGAGTTTCCCTGATCGGTCAGGAGCCCATCGGGATATATATATATATATATATATATATATATATATATATATATATATATATATATATATATATATACGTGGACTAAACCACACCGATACCGCAGCATAAGCACCGCAGGCTAGCATTTCCGTATATATATATAGAGAGAGAGAGAGAGAGAAATCTTCTCATGCGGTGCAATTCTTGCGGTTTTGCTGCGGTACTTGCCACGTCAGAGGCCTGGACCGATCAGGCTCCAACCTGATCGGTCTGGGAGTCTCCTGATCGGTTTGTGGACCGATCAGGCTATAGGTGGATCGGTCCACAGACCGATCCCCCTACCTTTTTCTGCCTCTGATCGTTTCAGCAGACACAGCGCTGCCGATTCTGGCCGCGATCCGGCCGGAATCCAGTCGCGATCCTGCCGGAATCCGGTCGCGACTGGATTCCGGCCGGATCGCGGCCAGAATCGGCAGCGCTATGTCTGCTAGCGTTTTCGGCAGATTTTGGCCACGAAATGGTCGGATTCCGGCCGTCATCTGGCCGGAATCCGGCCGCGATTCGGCCGACGGTGGCCGGGCGTCCAGTGGAAGGTCGGCAGTCTGTGGTTTGGCGAGGTTTTTTTTTTTGGCTTTCCTAGACCGATCAAGTTGGAGCATGATCGATTCAGGCCTCTGACATGGCAAGTACCGCAGTAAAACCGTAAGAATTGCACCACAGGATAAAAGATTTATATATTATATATATATATATATTTCCAAACACCTTATCTCGCATGACTCATGCATCAACCTGACTTGTTCAAGTTGATTATATTAGATACAACCCAAATTGAGTTTACATCTCTACTGGGAACAATAATTTTAATTTATCTTTATTTCACATATATCATAAGAATTATTAGATAAAATAGTTATACAGGAGCAGCTCAGTTAGATAGAAGATCATAAATTAATTATAATAAAATAAGAGATTAATTTTTGACGATCACATATATTTGGAAAAAAAAATTCTCCCTCCTCTAGTCAACTTCCTATCATTTATTTTCTTTTATATAATCAAGGGACGAATTGTAAAGGATATTATTATCTTATTTTTACAATACTATGTGACAGAGACAAAAAAAAATATATGCCCTGAGTATGGTATTATGGTTACGTCCTTCATATATCACATATTTGAAGTTTGAAACTTAATTATGATATATTATGAAGGATTTTATCCCTAATAGATAGTAGACACGAGAAAGTTGGATGTCAGGATAACCTCTATGTATATTTTTTCGATTTATCTAAGTGATAAATAATATATATATATATATATATATTTTCCAAACATCTTATCTCGCACTACTCATACATCAATCTGACTTGTTCAAGTTGATTATGTTAGATACAATCCAAATTGAGCTCGATCACGTTGGGTGGTGACAACCCAACCCAATTTACATCTCCATTGGGGACTATAATTTTAATTTATCCTTATTTCACATATATCATAAGAATTATTAGATGAAATAGTTCTACAAGATGCTCAGTTAGATAGAAGATCATAAACTTATTATAATAGGAATTTATTATAATAGGATAAGAGATTAATTTTTGACGGCCACAAATACTTGGGAAAAAAAATCTCTCTCTTCTCTAGCCAACTTCCTATGATTTACTTTCTTTTATATAATTAAGGGACGAATTGTAAAGAACAACATTATCTTATTTCTACAATACTATATGGCAGAGACAAAGAAAATATATGTCCCGAATATGGTATCATGATTAGTCCTCCAGTAATAGATCATATATTTGGCGGGGGTGCTAGGGGCGAATGTATTCACCTTTTACCATCAATATATTTGAAATTTGGAATTTAAAATTTAATTATAGTGTATTATAAAAGATTTTATCTCTAATAGATAGTACACTCGAGAAAGTTAGTTGTCAAGATGTATTTTCATGTGTATTTTTTTTTATTTATCTAGATGGTATACGGAAAATTTTTATAAAACCAACCGACCACTTTAAAATTAGCGGAAAATTTTTATAAGATCAACTGACAATTTTAAAATTAATTGAGACAAAAGCTTAGATACCTCTCGTGTCAATTAAAAAGAAAGAAATATATAGTCATCAGATAAATTAATAAAACCTCATATAAGTGCATAGTTGCTTGGTTATAAAGTATTTTCGCCCCTACATTGCGGTTGATTTGCTGAAAACCCTACTCTCCAAGGATACGACTATGATCTACCTCGGAATCCCATAGTCGAAGCATGAACCATTTGTTTAATTTCCTTTAAGTTCAACTCCAACAGCTCTAAGTTCTTTGGACATGACAGTAGTGCTTTAATACTAAATAGTCCTATGTCAACACCATCTACCAACTCTCATTCCTCTACTTGAGCACCTTGCTTCCATTGAGTGTGCCCTAAAATTATCTTCACATCCGGAAGGCAGCAACCTTTAAGCAAACTACAAAATTCAATGAGTTGGAGTTGGTTGTTGCTCTGCGATGACACACCAACCTACCGATAAATAACACAAGTAGCCTCTTAGTCAAATCACTTTAGGTACCTCTAACAAACCTCATTCATCTCTTCCGACCTCTCCACTTCATACTCACTTCGATCTTTTCCCTTTTTCTTTTTAGTAATTAGTTTAAGTGGAGGATGGGGTTTCGTCCTTCTTAATTAGTTTGTTTAATTACGAGATTAGTTTAAGTGGAGGATGGGGTGTAACATGTAGACCATCAGTTCCTTCTTGCTTTTCCCCTTAAAATATTCTACCTACAGATCACCCACAAACTAAAGAATTTAATTGTGATTGTGGAATAGAGCATCTGATATTCTATCCCACAAGGTACAAGCAAATTACTTTGTGTGGCCATCCAATGTCTTGTTAAGCCAAATCGAATAGGAAGTTTTTCGTTTAACTGTTTCAAAGGTTGGTGCTTATTGTATGTATTTGTTACGGTCGAGATTGTAACGAGTAAAAGTAGTAGTTGAGTTTTGTAGGTGGTGATGAGCAAGGAATGCTTTATGACTTGGCTTGAGTCGGACAAAGCTTGTGTGAGGTTTTGGTGTTAATGCACTTGTCCTTCTAAGTTGGTTCGAGTGGTTGGAACTTCTATCTCTAATAGAGAAAATAACTCTTAAAAAATACCATCTAAAATATGCCTATTTTTCTAATAAGAGTGGCTGTTCTAATAGGCTTTGGAAAAGTGCATTGGCTCAAGTGTTGGCATCGAGTAGGAGCTGATGATATCAAAACTATCTTCATCTTACCTAAGATTCTAAATGAACCGGAGGCTCATAAAGAAGTTTAGTGTTTAGTTTGATAAGAGTTTGATTATATTCGTCTAATATATACAAGATTGATTAAATAAATAAGTTTGAGTAATTCGTTAAATTAAATAAACAAGCTTGAACATATATATGTTCGACTTGTTGATATTCGTGAACAACGTTTATGAACAATGTTTATAAATAATATTTATTGCTAAAATTTTTATCAATATGTTAAATAAATAGAAAAAAAATTAAAATAAATAAACAAATTTGAATTATCAAATTTAATAACCAATCAAACAAGTAAAAAATTTAAATAAGTTTGAATTAAGAGCTCGATAACATCTAAACAAATTATGCTCAAGCCAAACTTGAATTGAAAGCTCGATAACATCTAAACGAATCAAACTCAAGTCAAACTCAAACCAAGCTCAATCTCATCAAAACTAAATCAAGCCAAGGTTGAACAGTTATTTCAAAAGTTTAGTTCTTTTTAGGCTTAGCTTATCTCGGCTCGATTACTTTATCAAAAAAGTTTGAACACCTAAAAATTTGGTTCGGTTTGACTTGTTTACAATCCTAATCTTACCCTATATATGTTGGTCGTAAAACGACGAGATATTTGCACCTTTGAATTTATCTTGGTAATTAGTGGAATTTTTTTTTTAGGTCGAATCAATCACATTTAGAATTAATCGATTCAAAGACTTGAATAACTATGTTTGTAAAAAAAAACTTCAACTTATACTAAAAAAAATGATAAATCAGGTAACACCAAATTTAGGACAACTAGTTCGGTCCCATATAAGTTTTTCACCGATAATCAAAGTAAATCGGGAAGCACTCATGGTGGGTGGTCCAGAAACTAAGTATCTCGTAGTTGTATACCCTATTTAAAGAAAAAATCTCTATAAATGTGTCATAATTAGGGATAAAATTATAGATGTATGAATAATAACTTGACATTTATCCGCTACACTTGGCTCTGGGAGCACTTTCAATTTATACTAGTTGTCATCTAAGTTTGTCGACCTGAAGAATATCTTATTAGCTTAAAAGTTTCAAGTCTGGGAATATTTCCCTAAATATTTAAAATTTAGGGCAAAATTAATAGGGGGGTTTCTCATTGTTATTTTCGTAAAAGGATGCCTTGTTTAAAAAAAAAAAAAAAACAGAGTAAAAGTTGTGCTCGTGTATATTTTCTCATCGTCATAATATATCATATTAAAGTATTTAATAGTTTATCAAAATTATTTTAATTTAGTTAAAATTACATTACAACTAGTAGTTGCTATAACAATTTCAACTATATTTTGATCGAATTAAAATAAATCTGATTATATTTTAATAATTTTAATCAAATTGATAAAAGGATATTATGATATGACAGGTACAAATTAGAGCAATTCTATACTGTAATCACTAACATTATTAGGCTGAAAATATATTGGAGGATTATTTTATTTTTTTAAAGAGATATTCATTTTATCAAAATAACAATTAGGAATGCCTTATTTTCTTTTAAAAAATTAAACAAACGTAATACATATGGTAAACTAAAAGTCTCCTATAGTTTAGTTTGATTTTAGTATGAAAAATTAAAAACCTAAAATGTTGATTTAATTTTAAAACTTAAAACTACCCTCCTTTAATATTATATGATCATGTTCAAAAGTCGAGGAAGTGGATGTTGTTGGAGGATCAGTGGCCGCTAGAGGGGGGGTGAATAGCGTCTCACCCAAAACTTTACTTCCTATAATGTTAGTGCACAGCGGAATACAAAATCAAACTAACAAATACGAAAGTTAACCTAAAACAAGAAGGAAGAAGACAACAAACCAAACACAAACCCTAACACAAGGCGTGTACGTGGTTCGGAGATAACTTGCTCCTACTCCACGGCGTGTCCGTAAGGTGGACGATCCCTCAATCCGTCGGTGGATTAGTCCCCGGCAAACTCCGGCTAGCTCAACCTCCTTGTGGGTGGAGAAACCTCACCACAACTCCAACCAAGACCTCTTGGCACACAAAGATCTCTTGAGCACTTTGGTGACTACTAATTAGGCTTTAACGAAGTCTAATTTCGTCACCTTGGCCGGCCATCCCAAGCTCCTTCTTATAGAGCTTGGAGCAAATCAGAAAGCTGATTTGCCCGTTACCAGTCGACTAGTCAATGCACCAGTCGACTGGTGCCAACGGCTATCTCAACGGCTCTCTGTTACAGTGCATCAGTCGACTGCTACAATCATCAGTCGACTGCTACAGTACTGCTACAGTACGCTACAGTAAACCCTAATTTTAGGATTTTGCCTCGAGTACATTCACTCAGCACTCGTTCTCTCCCGACCAACCTAGACCTAGCCTTCTAGCCTCCTCCATCAGCCTCGCGTCCCTCAGATGTCTCCCCATCCTTCACGTCTTGCCTTCTGGAGCTTCCTTCGGCCTTGTCATATTGTCGGGTCTTCCTTTGCCAAGAGGCTCCTCACCTCCGGGGCTTCATCCATTGCCAAGTCACACTTGGACTTACGTTGCCAAGACTACATGCTTGGACTTACACCGCCAAGACTCATTCTTGGACTTTCCTCCTTTGCCAAGATCACACTTGGACTTTTCTTGTTGTACTTGTATCCTGCACACTCACAATGCATATCAAATACAACAATAAACCTAACTTAAACCTTTGCTAAAAAATCAAAACCTAGGGCACCTAGATTGCTCCAACAGATGCTGGGGACGTGACGCTCCTGTTGACCTCCGATGGACTCCGTGCTTACCTGCAACATAAGCAGCGTCAGTGTCAAGCCAGGGAAGGGATCCCGGCGATGGTCCTCCGACACTCAAGTCAGCCTCCATCGATGTCTGGACCTCCCTTTATATAGGGCTCCTGTAGCGTGTGTGCACTCTTCTTAAAGCGGACACGCCATCCCAAGCTTTTCTGTGAATAGTCATGTCAGTGAAGTGTCCCTGATACAATACCTTAATGAGCCGAGCATATCTCTGAAGTGACAGTGGAAGCTTTCGCCGTACAATCCTCTGTCTGATCATGCCGTCCGTCGGCGACACTAACTCCCCAAAGGACGTTGAAGGATATCCTGTTGTATCTGTCGTTTGGCCGAGCGGAATGACCGCTCGGCTGAGAATCCTCTATAGCGTCGCTCGTTGCTGGGTTGAGCAGGATAGCTGCTCGACCTGAGCGTCGTCCGGATGATGAATCCATTACTTGGCCGAGCGGAATAACCGCTCGACTATAGTGACATTGTATGGCTACTCGGCCATGTCCCTACTCCGCTGTTTTGAATATTGATGTAAAGCCGAGCGGGGGTAGCTGCTCGACCTGCTTCTGTAGACACTTGACGTTTATTCGTGTTGAACGTTGGGTGCTTAATTAGCTAGTAGTTGAGCCAGTGATGTCGTCGGGTCGTGCCTCTTCGTATCTCGGTCGTTGGAACCACTTGCCCGATCGGCGAGTTATAGTGGGGCGTTGATCGTCTTGACTATGATCTTAGTTGACCTCCATCGTGACTGCATGGTGAGATCTCTCCTTATCACCACATCATTATAGAGATAACAATTAGAAGAACACCGTCTATCACTAAGATTAATTGAATAAAATTCGACACCTAAATTATCAAAAATAAAAAATATATGTAATTCAGTTATTTCCTCCTCTCTTTTATCTTTTAATCCGTCTTAATCGAAAACCAAAGCCAAAAACACTCCCTCAAAGAATGTAACAAAGCTCAACCACAAATGAAAAATTGCCCAAAATAAAGGAAAAATACATCTAATATTTACCATATTTGAAGCAACATATAAACCTTATTGTATGCTTAACTTCAACTCTCAACTTCCTTTCATTTTTTCAATTATAAACGTGTTCATGAATTAAAAATTATAAACGTGTTCATGAATATCATAGATGGCAACATTAGAAGGCAACCAAAACTAGTTGGAGTAGTTAAATCCTCCTATTAACTTGAGATTATTTTCGACACCAAATCAAAGTAAATAATATTTTTTTTTTGTCAACAATTAAACACTTTATAAAAGAAGGAAAATGATACTTCATCCTACACCAACTCGAACACTCGTGGCATGCTAACATATTAATCGTGTTGTCTTACTTAAAAGTGTGATTAAAAATCTTAATCAAGTGATTAAGAAGCATTCTTTAAGCATTGGAGTAGTGTTTTTTTTTTTTAATGAGGAGGAAAGTCACACGTCTTTATAAATTAAAGAAAATTATTTACATTTAGATACATAAAGATGTATAAATTACAAGTTGACCTGGAACGTTGTTTTATTAATCATATTTTTTTTGTTCCATAAAAAAGGCAGAAATGTTTTCTTTTCTCCTTAAATCGATATCACACGTTAATTCTTCATCATGAGTCGGACAGTGAAACTAACGGTGGAGATCCATCCAGACTCCGCCTTGGCTTCTACTACGGTCCCGTCACCGTCGGTGAGATTTAGGATTCTTTTTGGTGTCGGCCGCTCTTGAGAAAAGAGCGGCCTTTTTGGTTTTACCGAGCTCGACTCGCAGTGAAAAGAGTGGCGTCTTTTGCTGGCGTGGGATGGAGTTAGACAGAGGCCCAATTCCAATTCTTTATCCGCTATATAATCTCGCCTTGGGATTCATCTCGTTCGCCGTGCCAGCGGTGGTCGGTGAGTAATCTGAAGTCCTATTCTTTGAAGCTGATCATTGCTCGTTAGTTTTTTATATAGGCGAAATGCGAAGCTAAGTTGCTAACCACAGGAGAGAGAAAAGCGTGGTTGGCATCTGTGGCCCTGTGCTGCACTCTGGGTAAGGGGGAGAATGGCGAGGGGGAGAGCGACGGAGATGGTGGCGATTTGGGCTCTTTTGGTTGGCATTTTGGTCGGGAATCCGGGAAGTGTGAGTGGCACCACAGACCAGAATGATGGTAAGCGGTTTGAGATTCTCATCAGCTTTTTTTGCTTTCTTTTTCTTGTAAAAAAGGGATCTTTTTTGTTGGAATTTTTTTTTTGATTTTTTTTTTATTGTATGCAAGAGCAAGTAGGAGAGAGTCGCCGCATTGAGGTCTCAATGTTGAATCTTTCTTCCTTTTTTCTGACGTTGGCGTTGTTTAAAGGCCGACAGTACGTGTTCTTGATGGCTATTGTAGATTTCGATCTCTAATGGTTAGGGTTACTGAAGTTGATTTTGGTTGGATTTTTCTTCTGTTTTTGTTACTACCGCAATTGGTATCATCCAAGTGGAACGAATATAGCTTTTAATTTTAGGCGGTCTTTGTATTAGGACGGATTTGTGGGAATATATAGTTTACACGATGAGACATATGTTGGATCACATGGGTAAGTTGCTTCATTTTTTCTCTCTGGGTTGTCATATCTAAAATAGTTATGCTTTTTCATCAGTATGGGTCCATGCCAGACAATTTTTTCTTTCAGTTAGCATCTTGAAGAACATACATAGGTAGAACAACATATTATCTGCACTGAGCTGAGTAAGATTGCCTGATATTTCTCTTCATTATTTCTGGTAGCATCTCTATCTATTCTATACTCTAAGGAATAAATAAAATGCTATTGAAACTGCAAGTTGAACTTAGATACTGATTTTGATATCCCTGTTACGGCATATCTCGTGCAGTTTCAACTCTCAATGCAATATATGTCAGCTTGAATTCACCACCTGTTTTGACCAACTGGGTTGGCAGTGGAGGCGATCCCTGTGGGCAATCATGGATGGGTATTGAATGTACTGGATCAGCTGTCACGGCAATGTGAGATTCCCCCACCTTGATTTTTTTTCTAGTGGTATCATTATTTTGCCTGATACGTTTCCCCCCCTTGAATTGTTACAGCAAATTGCCAAATTTGGGACTTTCTGGGATGTTTGGATATAATTTAGAAACCATGACTTCACTAACAACACTGTGAGTTGGATAAGTACTTCATTATGCATTTAACCCAGAAAATAATTGCCAATGTTGATGCAGTGATATTAGCAATAATAATATCGGAAGCGGTAGCCAAATACCTTATAACCTTCCTCCAAACCTCCAGATTCTGTAAGTTTTATTAATCTAGACAGTGTCAACATTTTTATAGCTGTTATTTGATTGTTCTGATGATGATAAAATGTGTAGGAATTTTGGTAGCAATCAATTCTCAGGGATCGTACCTTATTCAATCTCCAAGATGGTGGCACTCAAAAATCTGTAAGTGGCCGATACCTCTGTTTGCATTTAACCTCCTGATGCTTTCAAACTAAGCAATTCGTATTGTTGTAGAAATCTTGCACATAACCAACTACAGGGCAATCTAACTGATGTGTTTGGCGGGCTTGGTAATCTCACAACAATGTCAGTATTCATCCCTTTGGTTCTTGATCGTATCTCTTGTTTTATTGACACATGTTTTTTCAGCACTTGCCTAATCTACTGTTGAGTTTTGAGTTTAATTCAAACTATTTCATTGCTTTTTGTAATGCATAGATGTATGCATTTAGTCCCACATTGCTAAGCAAGGAAAGGTTGGAAGGCCTTATATATGGAGCCCTTCCATCCTTGCTTAGCAAAGTTAAGGGGACCTACACGCATGCGCGGGCTGAGCCCAAATCAGGTGGTTTCGGGGGGTTCGAGCCGGAAATCCATAAACCGGGCGCGACGCACGCGATCATCGCGCATTGGGGGGGTGCAAATCCCCAGCTCGTGGGCCTCGCGCTTGCAGGCGGACTGGTTTGGTCTAGCGCACTTGGGTTTGGTTTGCTTCGTGCACTGCTTCAGAGTGTATAAATACACTCCCTCTGTTCCTGGTTCAAACACACCAAAGCAATCTGCTTTCTCTCCTTCCCTCCTTTACCAAGAGTTTGTCCTGAGGCTTGGCTTATAACGATCTGAGGCTTGGCTTATAATTCTCTAAAGACAGTCGGGCTTCAACCGGAGATACATTTTTCTCGACCTCTCTTTTATTTACCTGTTTATTGCATGCTTGCTGTTTTGGTGCAATTTTACTACTGTTAGTGCTCTCATTATAAACAACATCTACTAGGCCATTTTATCTGTTGGAATGCTTATTTAGCATTTGGCATGCATAACAGATAGTCCATCTTATATTGATTGAAGAGCATAGAGTATGCTTTTTTTGTTTTTTTGAAAAATTGAAATGATAGAATATTATTTTCCAATTTGCATTGAGGTATAAGGTGTGACATTGTAAGTGAATGTTCAAAAATTCATAAGACTCAGCAAAAACTTTATTTATTTGCAGGGATTTGTCCTTCAATCAAATTACTGGTGATCTTCCAGTGAGCTTTAGCAATCTGTCAAGTTTGACAACACTGTATGCCACATATACTTCTATAGCATCAAATTTGAATCTTAGCACATTTTCTTAAGTAGTACAATTGTTGTTGATTAATTATATTATCCAGGGATTTGGAGAACAACCAGTTTACTGGACACATAGATGTTCTTGCTAATCTTCCCCTTCAGCATTTGTAAGTTCTCATTTGCATAGGTAAGCAATAATTTGTATACCATACATTTAGGTTGCACTTCTTGCTTATAGGAATGTGGGAAGTAATCATTTCACTGGATGGATTCCTGATCAGCTAAAGAAAATTAATAGTCTTCAGTGAGTACACAATGAATTCTGCTACATAATTGAATAAGTTACCCATTGCATTACCTTTTATGGGTCATTTATATTTCTTATTCTACAGAACTGATGGTAATTCATGGAGTTCAACACCTGCACCTCCACCACCACCTTATCACCCCCCTCCACCAAGCCGAAAAAGCAACCCTGGCCAACATTCTACTGGGAGTAACAATTCCTCAGGCAGTGGAGGTGGAAACAACTCCGGTATAAGTGCTGGAGCAATAGCAGGAATTGTTGCATCTGTGTTGGTCATAGCAGGAATACTTGCATTCTTCTTGATTAGACAGAAATCACACAAATCTTCAATGGAACAATTTCCTAAAAATGATCTGTCACTTGCCCCTCTCACATCTGATGATGCCAAAGGTAAATTTTCTGCACGCAAGAGAATTAATTTTTGGTGGTTACTTATCCATAAGGCCACTTATCATTCACTGCCTTCGCCTTCATGGTGCTCTCTTTTCTGTATTGGCTGTTTGAGGTTTGTTACTTCAATCCAACCAAGGCAGTCATCCTTTCCCAAATAGGATTGAATAAGGGTCTCTCTCTTTGGATTATAGGATCAAATAATAAGATTGTAAGAATTTCCAATTAAATAAAATCCTACCATACAATTCTTAGAATACCATCACCGTGATACACCTAAAAGTTCAAATATGAGTTCAAACACTGTTAATTTCTGAAAAAAAAATAAACATAAATAGAGTCCAGACTTCAAAGTTGCTAACAAGCAACTACAAGTTCAATCAAATTTGCAGTGTAGTGAAATGATAAATATAATTATCCCACTAAAAGTGCAAAACAATGGTTCTAATTTATTTTGTTTATAGCCAAGCAAGTGTTTTTTTTTGCTAATGATTATTTCTATCACTTTGTGAAAAAATTGAAATGTTGACTAATTCGTTAGAGGTGGTTATAAAGTACCGTTACAAAAAGTTACAAAAAGTGAACACATAACACAAATAGCTATTTTACACAAAGGTAATTGATTTTTTGATGTTGAATTGTCAGGGTTCTTCCTTTAGGTAGTTTACTTTGTTGATACATATTATCTCACTAGCATTTTAGATTTACCACTATGGTTCATATACTTACAAGTAGACCCCTACTTATTTACAATTGGGCCCATAACTCTCTGTCTTGAGTTGATTCAAAAATATTGAAAATCCTAATTTTTTGAAAATCTATTTGATTTAGGATCTTTTATGCTTGGTTTGCTTTGAGGAAGGAGAATTGAAGGGGAGGAGGGGAAGTAAAGCGTGTAAAGGAAGTGGAAGGGCAAGGAAAGAAAAATAAGAGGTTCCTATAATCCAATAACCCACAACATTTCGCCACTATCGCTGCAAGGATCATGTTGATCTCGGCTATCTTATGGCTCCTAAAGAAGATGACCATGGATCACAGCAAGCGGTAATCAAACTACATAATGACCTCAATTGCTCATATTGTTATTGCCTATGAGGTCAATCTACTCAATGATAAATATCACTTAACCCTATCTAGCACAATACAATGCCACAAGTGTTAGAGCAGTCTATATACTAGAATAAATCGATACCTCAAGGGTGATCCTTCTTGAAACTAGAGAAACAGTCTAATACATGCTCTAAGATGCATTGCTAAGAAGTGGCTCTCCTTCCAACACTCGAGTTGTAAGGAACCAACAGAGCTTGTGGAGGGCAGTTAAAATTGTGCCACCACTCTTGAAGTTCAAGTGGCACAAGTTTAGCTGCCCTCCACAAACTTGGTAGGTTCCTTACAACTTGAGTGTCTAACTTCTTAGCAATGCCAACGTGCTCTAAGATGGGATCCTGCTCCATCTTAGAGCATTTATTAGATTGTTTCTCTAGTTTCAAGAAGAATTATAATTATATTGTAGCAGTCATGGTGATTACCATTGAGGTGTCGATTTATTCTTGTATATAGACTTCTCTAACACTTGTGCTGTTGTATTGTGCTAGATAGGGTTAAGTGATATCTATCATTGAGTAGATTGACCCCATAGGCAATGACAATATGAGCAATTGAGGTCATTATGTAGTTCGATTACTACCTGCTCTGATCCATGGTCATGGAGAGTACCAAAGCATTATCCTCCTTCAATGAGGGCGTTGACAGTAAAATCTCTTTCCTTAATGATTGGTTCTTTGGCTCTTGTCATCGGGTGGAGCTTGAACCATGTCAAGGTGGAGCTTACTGTCATGGCTAAACTGGAAGGCTAGAAGAACATGCTTTAGCTTGCCCTTATGGCTCACAAGGTAGTGCAAGTAGAAGTCATCAGTATCTGAATTCAACTTTGCCATTGCTATTGTCACACCTTTGCTTAGTTCATCCGCATTCACTCTCTCCTTTTTCCAAGAAGAAAATCATGTATGCAATTGAAGTTTGGGGGAATGAGGACATCAAACCAAGGGAGGAAATAAGGAATGATGTTGCTGAAGGGAATGGAAGTTGTCAGCACCTTATCATTCTGTGTGTCAAGGGCATTAGTTCTTGCACTTGGGGCAAGGCTGCAACTGTCCTGGTTGTTCAATCAAGAACATAAGGGACTGTGGCATTGAGTTTGTGTACCCGTTGCAAGCACACAGGGAAGGATACTGTTAGGATCGATGGTCACGGCTAGAGAGGGGGGGTGTGAATAGCCGACCCCAAATCGTTCGTTTCTTTCTACAAATCAAAGTTAGCGCAGCGGAAAATAAAACAAAGAAACAAAGACAAGAAGATCAAACCTCAACACGCAGCGATGTAACGAGGTTCGGAGATGAAACTCCTACTCCTCGGCGTGTCCGTAAGGTGGACGAAGCCTATCAATCCGTCGGTGGATGAGTCCCCGGAAAACCGGCTAATAAGAACTCCTTCTGGGTGGAGAAACCTCACCACAAACTCTTGCAACAGCAAGATCAGAGTACAAGTACAAGAAGCACAGCAAGATACAAATATAACGATGAATGTAACAACTCTTGCTTGCCTTCTCGTCGTCGACTGAAATCAGCGAAATCGTAACGTTCCGGTCATGGTCAAACCTCGGAAGAAGTCGAGAATTTAAGCTTGGCGAGCTTAACTAAGGTGCGGAAGTATAAATTAGTACAAGAACAAGAAGAAGAGAGAGAGAGACCCTTGTGAACTCACTTTTATATCGCACACCTCAAGAAGCGAAGACAGAAGACAGAAGACCGTTGTGAGCCAACGGATAGTTCCGGACCGATCAGGTTTGAACCTGATCGGTCGGCACCTTGATCGGTCACGGGACCGATCCCACCTCTGTAAGAGAGGTGGCTTGCCTCGATCGATCGTGAGACCGATCAGACTTACCGATCGGTCTCCGCACCGATCGGATGACTTGATAACCCTTCATTTGTTATCCGATCGGTCACTAGACCGATCGATACTCAGCGATCGGATCGGTCACAGACCGATCCAGGCTCAGCCCTAAACCCTAAATGGTCATGAGAACGAGCTACCGAGCCCTCTCGACCTAGTCCGGAGGACGAGCCACCGAGCCCTTTCCGACTTCCGGTCCGGAGAACGAGCTACCGAGCCCTCTCGACCTCCCGAGAACGAGCTATCGAGCCCTCTCCGACTTTCCGTGCCAAGTCTCCAACTTGGTCTTCCGTGCCAAGTCTCCATACTTGGACTTTTCCTGCCAAGCTCCCTGTTTGACTTTTCACTGTATGTCCGGTCAACCTTGACCCATCTGGATTTCCCCGACTTCACTCACGGGACTTCCAAACCGCCTAGCTTCACTCACTAGGTCTTTCCTCCCTGGCTTCACTCACTGTGTCTTTCACCTGGCTTCACTCACTGGACTTTCTTCAACCGCCTGGCTTCACTCACTGTGACTTTCACTTACACCTAGCTTCACTCACTAGGATTTTCACCGGCTTCACTCACCAGATTTCCAATCTGGCTTCACTCACCGTGACTTTTCCACCCGGCTTCACTCACCGGACTTTCACTTACACCTAACTTCACTCACTAGGATTTTCACCGCCTGCTTCACTCATTGCCCGGCTTCACTCACCGTGACTTTTCCTTGCCCGACTTCACTCATCAGACTTTCCATCTGCCGGCCAACCTTGACCTACTCGACTCTTCTTCATTCAACCGATCGGACCTCGATCAATATCTCTCCGCATGGACAACCGCACCTGCATTGTCCATGTCATATCTTTCGTATTGTCAAACATCGAAACCATGACCAAGGTTTACGCTTGGTCAACTAGGTCAACCTTGACCTACTGGAAATTGCACCAACAATCTCCCCCTTTTTGATGTTTGACAATACCTTTAAGTTAGGCTAATCCAATAGCCTCAACTTTCTTCATGCCACTAGGTAATGAAACATAAGTTACAACCTTACATCTAAGAAGGCAACCTCCTTCTTAGATAATGAAGGCCTAACTTAAACCCTTCATTCTCCCCCTATTGGCACACATCAACAAACTCTCCCCTTGAAGAGTAAGTTATCGTTGTTCACAACTTCATTTGTTGTGATCAACAAACTCTCCCACTAACTCCAATGTTCTTCCTTGAACATTCTCTAGACATTCTCTCCCCCTTATTGATACACATCAAAAGGAGTAAATCAAGGTCAAGAGTTTCTTCCTAATGAAAGTCCCATACCTTTCATTGAAACCCTTAATTTCCCCCTTGACACTAGAGTCAACAATTAACTTAGTGATAATCCCATATCACTTAAGTCTTTTAGGAGTAAAAACTCCCCCTAAAAGTCAACTCCCCTTGACTAATAGGTAAAATTCCCCCTAAAGGTCAACTCCCCCTTGACCATTGCACCAACAATGTCTTGGAGAGTTTCAAACCTTTAGAAATCCAAAACACCAACTTCATTGCTGAAATTTCAGAAATTTTAGACAGCACAGTCGAAACTGGCACGCCCTGATCGGTCACCAGACCGATCAGGTCTTCCCTGGATCGGTCACAGTGACCGATCCACAACTGCCTGGACCGATCAGACTCCCTTCTGATCGGTCCACAACCTCTGATATCTGATTTCTGAATTTTTCTTCTCCCGAAATTCAGAAACCTCTAGAAAATCACAGAAAATTCGAAAAATTGTGAAATTTTGAGGATACATTCCTCATACCACATACTATCATGGAAAAATAGTTTTCTATGAAAATAACTTCCATTTTCAAAACTTGATACAAAGTTCGAAAAACTTTGAAATAGTTCAAGTTTAACTCAACTTTGTATCAACTTGCTCAATGATGAATGCTATCACTAGAAAAGCTTCATCAAGGTTTTTCAAATCAATTTTGAAATGATTTTAAACCCTTTAATTTAGGACTACAATCTTTGGGCTAAATGTACATGACTTGTACATAAGCTTTCCCTATGATCCCCAATTTTGAATTAGGCTCATCTAGGTACAAGAACTATGCACCTTGATCCTAACTCATCATCCTAATATCTCACACACATCTAAGGTGTATCAAACACATCCAAGTCAATTTTGATGTGAGATATGGGTTTAGGTTAGCTTATTCTAAGTTCTCATGCATTTTTCTAAACAACAATTTGATCTCCATATCAAATTGTGTTTCTTATCCTTAAATCAAGTTAATTGATCATAAATGCAAGAAATGATGACATGGCATAAAATGATATCATACATAATAACATGTGCCAATATCATGATGTCATGGCATAAAGTATGAAACTTAAATAAAGCATGACATATAAATAACCTAAGCATTATCATGACATTTCAAATGATCATAGATTAAATATGATGTCATGACATGACATATGGCAAATAACATGTAAAGGTATAGAAAATACCTAATTCTAGCCTTTGTTGCCATTTTTGATAGTTTTGATCATTTTGCCATAAGTTCTATATTCCTAAGTGTAATAGACCTAAAATCATATCCTCAAGACTTTTAGATCACTATGTGCCAACTAGATTGACTCTAGAAAATTCCTCAAACGTGGTTGGCACATTCTAATCACCTTAGGAATAATTCTTAATTTCATTTTCAAGGCTTGATTATACCTTGAAAAATCCTAAAGTGCCACCTTTTGCCATGATTAGGTTAACTACCTATTCAAGTAAGGTTGACACACCCTAACTAATCTAGCGTGATGGAATCACGCTCCTAGGAACCCAATACCTATTTGAGCTCATTGGGTTCACTAAATATTCATTAGGGATGACTTCCCTAGCAACCCTCCTAATGACTCTCCTAGGCTTTAAAGCCTTGGTCATTTGGGACTCATCAAGATCAACTCTAGGGGTGACTCCCCTTGTGACCTTGGTGATGGTCTTCCTAGCCCTAGATTTTGTTCCATAATCGAATGGAACATTGTGATAACTGATAAGTGGGCTTGACCACTTGGGACTTAGGTTTGTGACCCAAACCTTTCATGTCCTTGGACTTGGGTTTTTGACCCTTAGACCCTAGAGTTGACTTCTCTAAATTTTTAAGGGTCTTTTCTAAAGTGTCAAGTCTTGACCTCAAGACTTGATTCTCCTTTTCTAATACCTCAAGTTTTAATTTGTCATTGTTCTTTGATGTACTCCTAGGCATATGTCTAGTAGTTTTGGGATTCCTACCTAGGTTTTCCTTAGCCTTAGATGGGTTAATTCTAGGGTTGGCTTTCCTAGTGTTATCCTTATCTAGGCTCACATGTTTGGCACCTAAGCATGTGTATCGATTTCTAATGTTATCATGCTTTTTTTTTTTTTTTTTTTTTTTTTTTTTAAAGGAACCTTTATTCCACAAAGGAAAAAACCCAAGCTATCAGGGGGACCAAACCTGACCTGCTAGCCTAGGGGAACAAGGGATTTCTCTTGCAAGAGAATACATGTGAATTTGCAGCACAAAAAAAGATAAAGTAAAGCGTTACATGTGATTTTCAATGACCTCCAAACTCCTACAAACCCACCATAACAGGCCTCTGCGCTCCATGATAGTAGTGCTAACATAGTCCACGAGCCGCATCCAAGGAGGCCCAGCCCAAGCTCCATACATCACCATAAACGACATCGGTGAGGTAAAACCGATGTCGTTTCCTGCTACGCTCCCATGCAGTCCTCCAACACACCATAGCCGTCCTCTGCGCTCCATGATAATAGTGATGTTCCGCTCCCAAGCAGTCCTCCAACACACCCGATGTTCACTTTTGGCAAGTGACCAGCCCTCAACGGATTTAATGTGTCCTTACCGCAGCCGTTTGCTACGGACTAGGCAGGCCAAAGGTGGGCCTACTCACCCTATTTGGCTTTTTGGCAAAGCCACAGCCCTCAACGGATTTGTCAGCCTTTACCGCAGCCGTTTGCTGCGGGCTAGCCAGACCATAGGTGGGTCTAGTCACCCTTTTTGGCTTTTTAGCAAAGCCACAGCTATCAACGGATTTAGTGTGTCCTTACCGCAGCCGTTTGCTACGGACTAGGTAGGTTCATGGTGACCTACTCACCCTCTTTGGCTTTTTGGCAAAGCCACAGCCCTCAACGGATTTGTCATGCCTTAATGTTATCATGCTTACCATTATTAACAATAGCAATAAGGCTACTAGCATGTGTCTTATTATTATTGCAATAACGTGCCTTAGAGATTACCTTAGGGTTTGCCTTAGCTCCCCCTATCGATGTGCTCGGTCTCTTGTCCTTGTGAGATTGCCTCCCCCTCGGACATTGGCTCCGATAATGTCCCTTTCGCTTGCATTGGAAGCACACCACGTGCTCCTTGCTCTTGCGTATCGGGACTCTGACTTCCTTGATCTTTGGCGCCGGTGGAGTCTTCCTAACCCTCTTTGGACATTTACTCTTGTAATGTCCAAATTCCCTACACTCAAAGCATAATATATGCAATTTACTAGAACTTAACTTGCTTGAGTTACCTAGGGTTGAGGTGGGATGTAAGCTCTCTCCTTCATCCCTTCCGGAGGTAGAAGCTTCTTCTCCTTGCTCCGAACTTGAAGAGGAACTCTCCTCCTCTTCTTCCTTAGATGTTGAGTAGCCCTCAACTTCTAATTCCTCTCCTCCATGATGTGAGCTACTTGGCTCACTTGACTCCTCTTCATGGCTTGAAGTGGAGTTCCCCTCATGGAACTTAGCCAAGTTGTTCCACAACTCCTTGGCATTGTTGTATCCACCTATCTTACATAGAATGTCATTAGGTAATGAGAATTCAAATACTTTCATTACCTCATCGTTGATTGTGGAATGGTGGACTTGTTCCTTGGTCCACTTCTTCTTCTCGAGTGGTTTTCCTTCCTTATCCATTGGAGGCTTGAAACCTAATTGAACACAACTCCAATTTTCAAGGTTAGTCATAAGAAAATACCTCATTCTTACCTTCCAATACGCGAAGTCGTCGCGATCGTAGAAGGGTGGAATCGTGATGTCCTCTTCGAGTTGATCCATCTCTAGCTTGTGCTCCCTCGGGTGTTAATCCGGCGTAGAGTGACCTCGCTCTGATACCACTTGTTAGGATCGATGGTCACGGCTAGAGAGGGGGGGTGTGAATAGCCGACCCCAAATCGTTCGTTTCTTTCTACAAATCAAAGTTAGCGCAGCGGAAAATAAAACAAAGAAACAAAGACAAGAAGATCAAACCTCAACACGCAGCGATGTAACGAGGTTCGGAGATGAAACTCCTACTCCTCGGCGTGTCCGTAAGGTGGACGAAGCCTATCAATCCGTCGGTGGATGAGTCCCCGGAAAACCGGCTAATAAGAACTCCTTCTGGGTGGAGAAACCTCACCACAAACTCTTGCAACAGCAAGATCAGAGTACAAGTACAAGAAGCACAGCAAGATACAAATATAAAGATGAATGTAACAACTCTTGCTTGCCTTCTCGTCGTCGACTGAAATCTGTAGATGAAGCACCAACTTCACGTACGAATGAAACCAATCGAAGAAGTCGAGGAAGCTCACGCGAAAGCGAGCTTAACAAAGCTCTAGAACAGAAGCAATAAGCAAGAAGAAGAGAGAGAGACCACCGTAGAAGCCCTCACCTCTTTTATACCGCATCCACCAAGAAGAAGCTAGAAGATGCAGAAGATGTAAGACCGCCAGAGCCAACGGATAGTTGGACCGATCAGTCAAGCCCGATCGGTCCAGGCACTCGATGGTCCCGGGACCGATCAGCCTCACCGATCGGTCCCGGACGATCCCACCTCTATAAGAGAGGTGGCTTTCTCGATCGATCGTGGAGACCGATCAGACTCACCGATCGGTCTCTGCACCGATCGATGACTTGCGAACCTTCGTTGTTATCCGACGGTCACTGACCGATCGATACTCAGCAGATCGATCGGTCACTGACCGATCCAGTTTAGAGCTCCAACCCTAAACCCTAAATGGTCGCGAGAACGAGCCACCGAACCCTCTCTTGACCTAGTCCGAGGACGAGCCACCGAGCCCTCTCCGACTTCGTCCGGTCCGAGAACGAGCCATCGAGCCTCTCGACCGAGTCCGGAGAACGAGCTATCGAGCCCTCTCCGACTTTCCGTGCCAAGTCTCCAACTTGGTCTTCTCCGTGCCAAGTCTCCATACTTGGACTTTTCTCGTGCCAAGCTCCCTGCTTGGACTTTTCACCAGATGTCTGGTCAACCTTGACCCATCTGGATTTCCCTTGCCTGGCTTCACTCACCAGGACTTCCAAACTGCCTAGCTTCACTCACTAGGTCTTTCCCTGCCTGGCTTCACTCACCAGGTCTTTCCCAACTGCCTAGCTTCACTCACCAGGACTTTCTCCAACTGCCTGGTTTCACTCACCAGGACTTTCACTTACACCTAGCTTCACTCACTAGGATTTTCACCTGGCTTCACTCACCAGGATTTCCAATCTGCCTGGCTTCACTCACCAGGACTTTTTCCAACTGCCCGGCTTCACTCACCAGGACTTTCACTTACACCTAGCTTTACTCACTAGGATTTTCACCTGGCTTCACTCACCAGGATTTCCAATCTGCCTGGCTTTACTCACCAGGACTTTTCCGTCTGCCTGACTTCACTCATCAGGACTTTCCAGTTAAGTATCCGGTCAACCTTGACCTACTTGACTTTTCTTCATTCAACCTGATCAGACCCTGATCAGTATCTCTCCGCATGGACAACTGCACCTGCATTGTCCATGTCTACATGTCTTTCTGTATTGTCAAACATCGAAACCATGACCAAGGTTTACGCTTGGTCAGCTAAGTCAACCTTGACCTACTGGAAATTGCACCAACAGATACAAAGAGCACTGTCTGCAAGGTAAAACTTGAATACAACTGTCGATGACATGCCAGCTTTCAGATTGTTGGTATATGGCATTAGGCTAAACTACAAAGTACAAACATGGTGCGCCAGAAGGGTACCAAGGAAAACTTTAAAATGATGGCTTTTAAACTTATGTAAGTAATAATTTGCAATTCTTGCTTGGACAAGTGGACAACTTAACTATGCGTCTGTGTAACACATATCCACCAGTAAAAACTTTAGGTTCAAGTTCTTTATCTGGTTAGAGTTCTGGAAGACAAACTGTTTTAAATCCTTGAAACAATGAGTGGAAAGTGTTTTAGGTACTTCATTATGGTAAAACTATCACTCTTATTGATCAACTGATATTTGATGCCTCAATCTGTCATTAACTCAATATATAGCACTGGTAGAGTAGTAACATAATACATGATTTATATCTAATTGGACAAACATGAACCTCACATTCTTATGTAGGCTTCATACATCCTTCACATAATACCTTGAAAAAATCAACACTAGCCACCTTGGAATCATCATAATGCCAAATTAGAGACAAGGGTCAATCGCCATACCTTGAATCTTATCATGTATCACATCAACACATATAATGTGTCATAAACATGTAATAAATGTCATTTATGCAGCTTGTAGTGCTATCAACGTGAATATTACATCGCTATCATGTGAATGCACATGTTTTTACCATTTTATTGTGGGTTAGGTAGTTACATTATTGAGGTCTAATAAGTGAAACATGTGAGTGCAGTGGCTGTTCAAACACCAAATTTTAAGTTAATTTGGACATGTATTACCTTCATGCCCTTTTGGTGGTTTAGTAATTGATCAAGAAATTCCCATGTATTATATGAAAGAAAATTTCTTTGCTTAAAGAACACCAATTCAGTATTGTTTTAGATTTCAACAAAAATCATTTAACTTTTGTTTCATTTCAAAATTGTAATAAGATGCTTAACTTATATAACTGCCAATATGTTACAACCTGCTATATGTCCTTGTTCTTAATATCTCATGACAAACGTATAACTAGGATACTTGTTACTCTTGAAATTAGTAGATGTTGCCTGTCATTCCTTCCTCTAAATTTGTTCCTGCCATTTTGTTAGATGCTTCATCCTAAAATGATCATATACTTCCCAAATGGCATTTTATTTGCACTTTCTTAGATATTCTGCACTTATGTTCACTTTATGTGCTTATCCAACGAACAATTTTCTGTAGAGATGAAGAAAATTCAGGTTTCTTCTACATCAGAGACACGGACATTGCCTCCACCAGCTCCATTAAACCTTAAACCTCCTCCAATTGATAGGCATAAATCATTTGATGAAGATGATTTATCTGACAAGCCTGTTGCGAAGAAGGTTAATATTGCACCAATCAAGGCAGCTGTTTATTCAGTTGCAGATTTGCAGATTGCTACGGACAGCTTCAATATCTATAACCTTGTAGGTGAAGGCTCTTTCGGTCGTGTTTACAAGGCACAATTTAGTGATGGAAAGGTATCTCTTGCTTAAAACTAGGTTGTCTCCATCCTGCATCATAATTTATTGATTTCTATCTTTTTTATTTGGTTGAATATGCTCACCTAATATGTAGTGTCATTTTGGATGTCTATTTTCCCTTAGAAAACGAGTCAAACTTTAAGGATGAAGTATGAAAATATATAGTTATTTGAAGTGGACCATGTGATAGCAGTTGGTATAAGCTGCTCGAAGTTTTAAGGGATTGTGAAGAAGTATAATATTCTAATAGAACAACCTCAAAGAATGAATTATGACTCACCAATTGGAGAAGTAGAAAATAGGGATTTTAATATCTATCAAATTAGTGGCCATAGCCTAGTGTATATAGATCTCCCAAAGCAACAACATATTAATAGCTATGAGAAAAAGACATTTATTTTAAATATATCTAATTCACCTCAAGATGGATTAAATATCTAGCATGCCAAACTTGTCACGCTGAAAAACAAACTTTGTTCCACTTAAAGCATGCATTGATAATGATCATTTAATTGTCATATTACTGATTCAATAGTTCATTGCATCTAATTCAAGGTCATTGAACAACAGAAACAAAAAGAAATATAGAATTTTATGAGCAATTGCATAAAATTTCATAGTAATCTAGAAGTGTACGCTTGAGTATATACCTTTTTCAGCCTGTTAAGGTTTATACTAATTCATTTTGCCATCTGGAAGATATTTTACGTGCCTGACATCATAGATAGGTTTAAGATTATCTCCTGTGCTCCGAGTGAGAGAATAGCAAACAACTCATCTATGAATTGCTAGGTTGAAGATCATGAGATAGAAATAAGCTTCCAAGTTCCTCCTTAGAGAACACGCAACGTCTCATCTATGAATTTCTTACAGTGAAAAATTCCTACAAACATTGTGATGTAATAAGGTGATTGGCTAGGAAAACAGCTTAGTAAACTTGTGAAATAGGGGCTCCAATGTGTCAAACATCAAGAAGATGATGATTCTTGTTCTTAGAGATGCTCTATTTTGTTTCTTGATACAAGCATAGGTGGTTTTGTGAATGATGCCTTTTGAAAAACGAAATAACAAGTTGTGTATGCTTTGATGGAAATGAAATTGTTTTGTTTAAAAATAAAAGAAAACACATCCACCCTAAACATGATGGACACTGAATCCCTTCCCCTAGCATGCTAAACAAAACAAAAAAAAAACGGTGAAAACGGATGACACAAATATCTGATGAGGTGAACTACGCTGAGGCATGACTACTATTGAGGTGGGATGCAGCTAGGTGAACTGCAACGAGGTGCAGCAGTGAGTGAAGCTGAGCTCAAAAGAGATGAGGATGACCACAAAAGCGTTATGTAGTTGGTCTACCACTTGGAAACACCTTCTAAAATATTGGTTGATATCATTTGTCTGCTTGGAAACTTTGAATATGCTTGCTTTAAGCATAATAGATTGTTCCATAGCTGTATAATATTTCTTTCATTATTCTATAACAGTTTCTTGGACATAATAATTCAATTAATGCATGTCTTTGATAATATTATGTTTATGTAACAAACACTTTATTCATCGACCTTTTTTTTCCTCTCTTATGGATTCATGTTACCAGTTTCTCTTCTTAGAATGAAAGGAAATAAGACATGAATTTCACTTTCGCAGGTTCTAGCGGTAAAGAAAATAAATTCTTCAGCATTGCCTAATCAGTCATCAGATGACTTCATTGAACTGGTTTCAAATATCTCACGCCTGCATCACCCAAATTTGACCGAACTGGTTGGCTATTGCTCTGAGCATGGGCAACATTTGCTGGTATATGAATTCTATAAGAATGGCTCGCTGCATGATCTGCTTCATCTCTCATATGAGAACAGCAAGTCACTGAGTTGGAATGCTCGTGTCAAAGTAGCCCTTGGCACTGCACGAGGATTAGAGTAAGAAAAATTATTATTTTCTTTTTAATTTAATCTGGAAATTCATTTCATCAATGAGATCATTGCTTCCACAGATTGTTTTCATCAAGAATGAGTAGCAAATGCTGCTTTGTGTTGATTAGCATTTGACACTATACCTATCCAGACAAATCTTCAAGAATGTCATACTTGTTATTATATATTCAGCAATCTAATTCACATTTTTTATACGTGTTATGTGGATCCTCTTTTGATTGAGTCCATGGGTGATATTCAACTGCCTCTTGAACTCATTATGTGCATAAGCTTTTGGATCAATTTCACAAGTGATGCTCAACATACTTGTTATCATATCCTCTTGCATTGTCCTGTTTTGGGCTTGTTTATCAGAGAATCACCTATCTCATTGTTACCTTCCTCTTGTTCACTCACCTCTATATTGGTGATAATTGTGGTTGGTTTATCTAAGACATAACAGAAACAAAATCCTACTGCATAATAAACTAAAATGATTACTATACATGGAAAATGATGATGACTCCATTGTTAATTCAAAGAAGATAATGAGCAAATTACTTAACTAGCACAACAGTATGGTGAAATTGCAAAGGAAAAACATAGAAGTATACTAGTCACTTGCACTAGCTTGGACCTCGATTAAGGGAAATTTGCTAGAGGAGATCGAGTTAGGGAGAGTTTGGTCGAGTAGGGATACAGGTTCAACGTGTCTGGATTTCAGAGAGTTCAATTGAAGTGGGTTGTGATTTGGCAAGGTGCAAGCAGCTCATCCAAGGTGGTCGAAGGTTGGATAGGATTAGGGTGTTTTAGGAATTCTAATGAGACAGATCTAAGTTTTGTAGAGACGTATGGTAACAATGAGACATATTAGTACTATGGTGTAGAGAACTTTGGGAAGAAGCAAACCTAGTCAGAAGTATCAATGGTAACAAGTTATTACCCTCGCCCAGGGTACTCTGCCTGCAGAAAGCCTGCAAAAATCCTTTTAATGTGTCCCTTGGCCCCTGTTCATAGGCCTCAAAGTAAGTGCCCCTGATAAAGTTTCAACCTGTGGATTAACTTCATTGTGCATAAGTCAATTTCTCACTTGTTAAATCCAGAGCTCTTGGCTTAAACTCTTTTAAGTAATTGATCATCTCAAAATGTACGTGTCAATCATCCAACAACTGGAATTTGAAGGTGAGTTTACCCACATCACACAGTTATTCAAAATATATTTTACTCCTAAGATAAAGTGATATGACTAACAAATGCATGATGGCAAGCACTTAGTCCAGGTAATTGTATTGAAGCACAATTTTGGTTGAAGATCACGAGGCATTTTGAATAATACTGCTCTATTTTTTAATTACGTTAAAATTTGTTGTTGTTGTTGTTATATTATGCTACTGTTGTTATATATTGTGTTTTTTTATACGTTCACTAGCAATTTATATTCATGTCTGAAACATTGGACTAAGATGAGTTTCATGTTCATGTACATTAAATATTCCTAAAATTTGAAAGTTTCTATTTCTGGTAGTCAACCTTGACAATTTTTTGCTAGAAACAATAAACTGTTATCTTAAAAACAGGTGATATTTCTAACAGTTAGATATTAGTTTGCACCTTCTAAATATATTCTGTTGTGTCATATATCTCGGGATTAGAAGGATTCCTTCTTGTTTGATGTGAGATAACTTTTTTTTCTGTGATTGCTTCCATGGATGATTTTTTTTTGGTCTCAACTATTTCTCTTACCTAACAGAAGGGATAAGCCATTTTTTGGTTTAAGTTTGAATGACCTGTTATGTTGATCCTTTTGTACCATTCATCGCCAGTCTTATTTAGTCCTAAATGTTTTGCAACACAAACTTGTGATCAGCCTTGCATGCATCAAGTGAAATGATATCAAGCTATCAGATGGAGAGCGATTAGCACCTATTTTTGAACATTTGTATATTATATTAAAACTAATCCATACCAATGAGTATCCAGAAATTATTCATTAGTGGCTTAAGATGCAAACAGATTCAAAGTATTTCTGTGTTTTTTCATTACTGTTTTTTACAATTATGCGCACCTGCCACAAACACGTCATCATAAGGTTAAGCACCTTTTTTTTTTATTTGTAATTCTTAGATTTGAATCAAATATTTCCTTAGGTTCATTTAATGTCTTTCTTTTGCTGCATTTTTCATTTCAATTGAAATCCTGCCTCTTCGGAGTAAGTTTACCTTTTACTCTTCTGTTCGCTGATGCATATTGAAATTATATCCCCAGGTATATGCATGAAGTCTGCTCACCATCTCTAGTCCACAAAAATTTCAAGTCGGCCAATATCTTGTTAGATGTGGAGCTCAACCCACACCTTTCAGATTGTGGATTCGAAAGCCTTGTTCCTGATTCAGAATTTCAGGTGAAGTTAGATTCAGTAGTTTGTTGGGTTTCTATAGTTTGTTAAAGGTTCTCAAAGTGGAGCCATATCCTTCCTTAGAACATTATATTTACAAAACAATTTATACTTTAATCTCAGAATTGCCATTAATGAATGTGAAAAAAAAGTTCGTTAGTAAGTGAACGGATTACTAATGACCATCTAATGACCTAGGTTATTGACTAGTTCTGGTTAACATCAATTTTATAGCTTGATTGCCACTTTGTCAGCAGATGAATGAGAAAGAACTTTTGTATTAAGATGGCTACTTGATGGGATAAAATAGGTCTGGACCTACTTGCAGAATGACAAAAGGACGTTTGACTTTTTCTTGACCTCTTTTCTATCTTTATTGCATGGTTTGAAATTTCATACCATAGCAAGCAAAATGGATGAAACTTATCGTTTCGGTAAATTATTGAAACTCAATACCACTCGGGCACAAATAATGTCTCCTTTCTCGACTTCATCTGTTTTCTTCTTCATCCTCTAATCTGCAATGTTACGCCATGCATCAAAATGTCGGTACCCTACTGTTTCAGTATTGTTCTAGTCAAAGACCGAATTACAGACCTTATTTTATTGAGAAATTTTTGTGGTGATCATTATCCAAACCGATGGGTACTGAGATGATCTTTACACGTTAAATGATCCATTGAGTAGTCTCAATTCCTCTTAAACCTCAACCAAGATGGCCTTGCTCAATTCACGGATGAAATATCAAAAACCTACTAAATCCATATTAATATAACAATTATCTGGGCATAAACAGAGAAAATCTGAGTGACTGCCGAGCCAAGTAGCTTCAGATATTTTGGATTGTAGATTGATTACAGTATGTCTTCAACCAAAGAAGTAGTCTACCATTTGAAACACAAAAATGTTCGGCGCATTACATATACTGCTTCTATATGCCTGGTAATTAAAACAATGTAGAACGCAGATACCTTTACATGTATTCACAAAAATGTGCTGACATATACATTTAAATTGATATAAAGCTTCAGGGCATCAAGGTTGCTATTTCTGGTGCTTCTGGAATTTTGTGTTGCTTCTTAATATCACATTCGTCTAAGATACCTTTACGAGTAACCATTGATGAAAACTTCTTTTGTTTTTAAATTAATTGTTTTTATTCACTGACTCAGAGCTTGTCCATAGATGGTTTTTTATGGAATGAGAGCATACATGTTTAATTGTGTACTAATCACTCCCATGACATGTTATGTTCTAATTAATCAACCATATTTTGCATCGATATCCATGTTTCGTCAAAGTGCTCGCGATACATTTACTAATTGCTATCGAGATTAGTGTTACTTAAGTTCAGTTTCCTTCAGTGAGTTCTCATGATTGACTGATTTTCTTTTAAAAAATATCGCGTAGGCATCTGAACAGAATATGGCATCTGGTTATAATCCACCTGAAGTTTCCATGTCAGGCCAGTACACCTTGAAGAGTGATGTGTACAACTTCGGTGTTGTGATGTTAGAGCTTTTAACAGGTCGAAAAGCATTTGACAGGTAAATTGCCGGAGCAACCTTCACCAACTGTTTTTGCTATTTGACGCCCCATTGTTGTCGCAGCTCAAGAACAAGATCCGAGCAATCGTTGGTTCGATGGGCTACTCCTCAGCTCCATGACATTGATGCACTAGATAGGATGGTCGATCCTGGCCTCAAGGGGCTGTACCCTGCAAAATCACTTTCTCGATTTGCTGATGTAATTGCGCTGTGTGTTCAGGTAGTCTTGCAGTTTATAATATTTCTTCCTTTTTCCCGAGCAAACCAAGCAAAGTATGTGAGAAATTTAACCGTCTTGCCGTCGACAGCCTGAGCCAGAATTCAGACCTCCGATGTCCGAAGTGGTGCAAGCTTTGGTTCGCTTGGTTCAGAGGGCTAACATGAGCAAGAGAATGGATGAACCGGAGGACTATGTGTAATCGCATCGATAATTTATATGTAATTCAGCTAAATCTCTGTGATGTTTATATGTTCTTTCGGTTATTTACCTTGTCGATGTCTTGTTGGCGATGTTGCCTCATCGTTAAGTACACTTTCGGTCATGATTTCTTGCTACAATGAAAAAGAGGTATAATTCTCATTGATCATTGTGAAGTGCGAGTGTTGTTCGTCATGGTAGCTCATGGGTAAATCATCAGCTATCGATCAAATTTAAATTGAATTGAATCGATTTTTTTTTTGAACCAATCAAATCGAACTGATTTTCAATAAAAATCGATCCGAACCGAATTTTTAATAAAATTAAACAAATCGAATAAATCAATTTTTTTAAAAAATTTTGATTTGGTTTAATAAAAATTTGATTTGGTCTAAAATTTATAGTCTAAAAAATCAATTTGGTTTAAAAATTTGATCTATTCAGTTTAATCGAATAAAAAATTTCAAATCGAACTCGAATCAAATTAATCAATTTTTTAGAAATAAAAAATTAAATTTCTGAATAAATTGAATTAAAATTTTAAATTCGATATTCGATTTAACCGAACTTCTGCTTATCCCAATCACGATACAGAGGATCTTGACAGCGGAATGTGGGTTGAGGACAGCGGATTCACATTTTGGTTTAATGAATTTGATTAATATTTTTATTAATCAATTAAATTTCTCAATTAATTAATGAATATATTTATTCATTGATTAATTCTTTTGCACCTAAATTCTAAAAATTAATTTCATCAGGGTGGGCACGGGCATGACGCAGCATGACCTGATTGATATCGGACCTCACCGAGCAAGGCTCAGCTCTGGCGGGATCAGGCCGGGTCGCCGGCGGCCGATCCATCTGGCCACTCTAAAATCAAGTGGGCAAGCGAGAGCGCCATCAGATCAGGCAGTAGAGTGGGACGAGCATATTCCGTGCCTCCGCCGGCAGCTCCAAATGCGAGCTACATGCCAATGCCTAACTTGCTCAAGTACCAATTCACTCGTCCAGATCTTGTTATCATCTTCTTTTGGAGCGATTGCACGCCGAATCATCCTCCTCGCTTTCCCTTCGCACTTCCGAGACCTCATGTGCCGGTGAGCTCTTCCATCCCTTTTGCACTCCTCCAGTTTAGTTACACTCTGGGTTGGGATCCTATATCGCTTCTTCCCTCCACCATTGCCTGTTCCAACTCGGAATCCGCTTTCTTACAATCGCATTTATGAGGTTAAAGTTTCCATTTTTCGGTTATTCGCTCCTTCTTTATTTGCAATTTTCTTGTCCGTTCTTTTCTTTTGAAAATGTTGCCAAAAAAAAGTAGATTTGTGTTTTCACCTGATTTGCAACTACAATATAATCAGGGGATGTATCATGCAATTTTTGGTTCTGGGATGAGATTCTTGTGTCCTACAAGAGAGAACTCGAATTCTACAACAAACAAGTCAGCATGAATATCATTGGATCCTTCTCCCCTGTGAAATTAAGTGCAAGATATTGGTTGGATTCGAATTCTGGACAAAGGAGCACATTTCATAATGATTCCGGAAGCAACCACTTGCAAACACTAGGAAGTAGCGTGTTCATGGGTAGCCAGGTGAAGGCTACATTCTTATCACACGCAACCCTGAAGCCAAGCATAGAACCAAAGTTCTCCAGGTTTATCTCCTACTTTTCCTTCATTGTTTCGGTTCTTTTGAATTCTTTCACTAAGAATAGCAGGTTATTGGTTCTTCTCACAGGTTGTCTGTGAAGATTTTCCAAGACCTGACCTTTAGAACACTATAAATTATTTAGAAGCTGCACAGTTATCTTCATCCTTCAAGAGTGGTCCTTGCCAGAATATTCCTCTGAAAATTGTAATAGCTGGTTCAGGTACTCATTTTGTTATTTTCAGATGCATGAATGGAAAATATGTCAGCAGCAGCGAACTATTGATATTTCTACTCTAAATAGCCAAATAATTTCCACACATTACCCACTTTATTGTTTTGTTATAAAATATTTCGACTGTCATCTCAGTTATTAATATATTAGCCTTCTGGTAGGTTTGGCTGGCTTATCTACAGCAAAATACCTACCAGATGCAGGTCATAAACATCTACTCTTGGACGCAAGAGATGTGCTAGGTGGAAAGGTTTGTCCCTATCTTAAATGGCTAAGGATTTCAATGTATGTGTTATTTTTTTTTGTGAAGTTTCGGTATTCACAAATGAATTAGGACAGTAATTTTTGGTGCCATATCTGTAACCAGCTATGTTATACTAAACTGCTTTGATGAAAAATGAGCTTGGATTTTCTTTGTCCAATGCCACCTAGAGATAACATAGTTGAATAATTCTCAGGTGAATAGGTAAGAGGAACAGAGTTTGAATCTCATTAGGGACAAATATTCTAGAGGTCAGTTTTTTTTTGATAATCTAGGTGTCTAAGCCTTTGGTCCAACTAGTCCTAGATTTTTCATCTTATTCGAGAAAAATGCCCTGCAGTATGCTGTATCTGAGATTCGAACCGTGGGTGTTTGGAAAACTACTTGAGCGCCTTGTCGTTGCACCATGGCTCGGGGGGCATGGAGGTTGACTTTTGAGAATGCATAAATTGTGTTCTAGATTTACCCTATAGGTGAACTAGAGTGGAAAACAATATACCTCTAGGAAAACAATATACCTCTAGGATTAGTTGGGCGAAATCCAGAAGAATATATATACATAAAAGGTAGCCTGGTGCACGAAGCTTCAAGAAGGATTTATTTTATGTAGCCTTACCTACTTTACAAGAGACTATTTCCTAGATTCGAATTTGTGACCTCTAGTCACACGACAACAACTTTACCATTGTGCAAATGCTCCCCTTCATCTAGATTACCATTGCACCATAGATTGCCTCTCCTTGTCTAGTAAATTCTTTGTTAAATTTGCCTACAACATCCTGACTAATTGACATTGTGTGTATGCAGTGTTCTAAATGGCGGCCGAAGAGGGAGGCAGGCATCAATCGCACCGCTTTTGCCTGAGGCAATGCTTTAGGTGCTAATTCACCTCCTTCTGTCACCTCCGCGCCTAGAACCACTACCGCCGCTGTCGCCGCCGCCGCCGCCGCCGCCGCCGCCGCCTCCACCTCCACCTCCATTTCGCCAATGGACGCGAGCTCGTAAGTGTTGCTCGAGCCTGATGAACAGGACGCGTCGCCCGAGCCCGTCACCGAACCTGGATGCTTTGCTTGAGACATTTCTTGAAGAATTATGAGTTTAAATTAATACAATCAACTTTTTGATGAATTATTAACCTGCTGAAACTTGAAAGAGTATTGTGTACTCTTTATAGAACTGAATACACTTTGATGGATGCATGACCCATTTGATTGGTTGGCATGATGCCTTCAAGATAATTGCAGAATAACAAATCATCAGGCACATATAGGTATCTTTGTTGTTATAGGATCTCCAATTAAAATGTGTTGTTTTCCACGGGGGGTTTTTTTTTTGTGCAGTAAGTCGGTCTAAAAATGATCTCGATCAAGCTGAGTATGACAAGTTGGTCTTCACTTTCTTCCATGGTAGTCATGCTTGTTGGAAGGTGGTGGGCTCTCAAATAGCTTTCTAGGAAGAGAAGAGAAGTTGTTGTATAAAGACTTGTATTATAAAAAAATGACTTGTCTTGCAATTTTACATTACATGACTATTTATACTACTCAATAGAAACTCCTAGGCCATACTTCATTAATTAGATACATGAATTTATTCTATCTAGATACATGAATTACTAGATTCATATTTCACTTGATTCATGTACATCAAACATTTATTATGGTTCATGTATTCAAGTTTAATTCAACTTCTATCAATGCTTACATAACGTACTACTGTGGCTACTTTCGGTTGTGCCAGACGATGCCAATGATGAAGTGTTCATTGCTATGTCAAAAGCACTCAACTTTATTAACCCTGCTGAGCTCTCCATGCAATGTATTTTAATTGCCTTGAACCGTTTTCTTCAGGTATGCCATTCTCGTTTTTGGTTGAGCTCAGTGTCTTTTGTTGTCTCTCAATATAGCAAGGCTATTACAAAGATTTGTCAGTTTATTTACATAAATTTCCTATACTATTTGGCAGTAGCATCCTTTCATGTCAAATCTTTATTTTGTCCTGCAGTTTTTTTACAACAATAGTTAGATGTATAATTAGATGCCTGTGTCAACAGACAAAAATACAGTCTAATAAATCCCAAGCAATGTTTATGCCATAAGAAATTGTGATGAAGAACTTGTGTGTTTTGGATAACCAGGAAAAGCATGGCTCGAAGATGGCCTTCTTAGATGGTAACCCTCCAGAACGATTATGCATGCCAATTGTTGAACATGGTGGCAAAAGGCGAATACGCTCGCTTCCAGTGCCCCCGCCAACCCGTCCTAGGGCCAACACGGAGGAGGTAAATCACGGGCGGCTACTAGCCTTTGGAATAGTGACTAGCACATAAGGGAGACATTTACCTCGGCTTTGCCGAGATTTGAACCTCAGAACTCACGGTGGCAACACCTCATGTGCTAGTCACTAGACCGTCCCGAGGGGACATGCCAATTGTTGAACATGTTCGGTCATTGGGTGGTGAAGTGCAGCTTAATTCACGAATTCAGAAAATTGAGTTAAATCCTGATGGAACCGTGAAGCATTTTTTTACTAACTAGTGGAGAAATAATTAGTGGAGATGCTTATGTAATTGCCACACTTGGTATAATTTAGCTTGCTCTTTTCTCTTGACTAGTGAAATACCTTACAGTTTTCCCATTATTGATTTGCTTGCATATATCAGACCATTAACTAATACTTGTTTATTTAGTTGATATTATGAAGCTTCTTTTGCCTAAAGAGTGGACGGAGATATCCTGCGTCAAGAAGCTAGAAAAGTTGGTGGGAGTCCCAGTCATCAATGTCCGCATATGGTTAGTCATCAGTTGTGGGAGCTCAATGTTTAATGTTGATTGTTTTCTTATATATTCTTCTACATTCATGTGAAATAGATCCACTATTATTTGACATTTTTACAATATTAAATATTTAATTTTAAATGTTTGCATATTTTGTTACATATTTTTAGAGCATTTTTTTAAAACTTTCTAATGATCTCTTTAATGTTTCACGTTTGACAGAAAACTGAAGAACACCCTATGACCATCTTTTGTTCAGCAGGTGCTGCTCATAAAAATTGCTTGTTCAAAAGTTCACAAATTATGTTTTTTTTCAATGTTATTTGTATTTGTTTTCATGTGTGCAAATGTCCCGGAAGTTAAAGATTATAATGTGTCTTGCATTTTGTTTTTTTACTTTTGGGGATGTTATGTGATATCACACACTCACACCTGCTTCTTCAAGTACAATAACTAAGCTTCATTTTTGGGTGTCATTTATACGGTTGTAATAAATCATCTAGGAAAGCCTAAATATATCCACATGTAAGGCTTCACATTCCTATCTTCATTTGCGTGTTTTTTGCCTGATTGTGTTATTCATCTAAAAGGAAAGCAGCCAACGAGCCTAGCTTAAATCCATTTATGTAGTAAGTAGACAAATTAATAGATATTGATAATCAAGGTATTCCTTCCTTCCCTTTTGATCTTTTAACTGAGTTAAATCATTATATTGTTCAAAATTTTGATTATTATTAATAAACTTTCAATCTTTGTTGTGTTGTATGGTCGGTTGCCGGTGGGTGGGAATGATGGCTTGTAGATTTATAGCTATCAACAATCTTGAAGTGTATAGTCACTTTTCTTAATTTGTTCCCATCAAAGATGTGCTGCGATTGGTGAATTTCTCTAGTAAAGCCACTTTAGAGCTTATAGAAACTAGTCTGCATCTCTTTGTTTGGCTGTCTCTTAGGCTGCATTCAACCAAACTTAATTGTCTTTGGGTCTCAAGGACAATCCAGAAGGCACCAGCTTGAGACACTAGTTCACCCATATTTGTTGGGTAACAAGGTAACACTACTTGGGTTGAAATCAGGTTGTTGGTGTGCATGTGACCTGTTAGTTGGTTTGTTGTCTTGCATGCCAAATTGACAACTATGGTGGAAGGTGTTCCTACATGACAATAAAGTTAATAAGCACTTCCACATGCTTTTTTTTGCCGCACGCACCCATGTGTGCCATGTCAATGCACTTTTTATGTGTGCAACCAAACGTACACCCAACTGTTCATGTTCCTTGCATAAGATCCAGGCCTGTCATATATTTTGCTCCTGTTTTCTCCATGTGCAAAGCATTTGCATAAGGTACCTTTACAAGTTTCATCTTTTCTCAAGACATAGCTTTATGCCATAACTTATGCAAGTATTTATATTTAAATATCTTAAATTCTCAAGCTTTCTCCACATTTTAGTGTGAAACTAAAGTTCCCCTCTAAAATCTAAAATTTCCATTCTTCTTCCTTCATGTTTTGAAAACTCCTCTACAAACACTTTTGAGTAATCAGTTCCTTGTTTCTTGTCTAATATTATCTACAACATTTTCCTTCCAGGAGTCCACTTTTGAGTGTATATGCAGACATGTCCGTCACATGCAAGGTAACAGTGTGATGATAACTAGAATGAGACTGACAGATTTGGCTTGTGTTATATAAACTGTTTTATTCATGCACTACAATACATGACTTGCAACTTTCCTGTTTTTAATGCTCAATTAAAATAGTTGTCTATTTAAACATCTGAATTAATATATGAACTGACTACTGTAAAGAGTTAGGTGGTTCCTGTTATGGAAGCTATCCTTGCAAATATCCTGGTTTTTTTTATCTGTTTTACTTGAGTATTTGGACGTCAATTTGATGATCAGGGTAATTTTTACATAGTAGAAAAGAGGAATAAAATTGTTTAAAAATTGCAAACTGAGAGACCTAGTAATAGTTCTGAATGCTCTTTCAAACTTTGGCAAAAAAACTTCCAGATGAAACTCTGTTTTTCCTTGGCTCAGCACACTTAGATACTGATTTTCTGATAGAAGATAACTTGTATTTCTTTTTTTTTTTGGTATCACAGACTGTAGTTGGGACAAACACAGGGCATGATGTGAATCTTGGATCTGGTCTTTATGAGATTGTGATATATATTTGAATCATGACTTTGGAAAATTTGATGTATGGAGTATTATAGGCTTTAGATAACTACTCCACTCTCTGATTTGCGTATCCTGGCTCTACTTCTCTAAATTCAGTTTAAGCTATATAATTTTGTTTTGTTTACATCGTTAATTTATTATTCATACAAGAATACTGACCCCAATCATTCCATGCTAGAATTAGTCTTTGCTCCTGCAGACGAATGGAACTCACGCACTGGCCAGGAGATCATTGATGCCATCATGCCACAATGAAGGAACTTTCTAAGCTGTTTCCTGATGAAATTGCTGCAGATCTTAGTAAAGCTAAGATCCTGAAGTATCATGTTGTAAAGACACCAAGGTGAGCCTAAAGAGCTAAGGCATATTTTCCTAGTGTTCAATCATGCTTTCTATAGTTTGCCAATTTTGGGTGATTAGAAAATATTAAAAGGGCAGTACAGTGCACGCAGCTCCCTCTAATGTGGGTCTTAGAAAAGAGTCTATTGTACGTAGTCTTACCTTACACTGAAAAAAACTATTTCTGTGACTTAAACATGTGACCACCAAGTTTACACAACAATGAATTTACCATTGCATCAAGGCTCCCCCCTGAGTGATAAAAAAATATTATAGGGCAGCTCAATGCATGAAACTCTTGCCAATACGGTCCCGAGGAAGGATCAACTGTACACAGCCTTACTTTGCTTTGCAAGAGGCTATTTCCGAGACTTGAACTTGTAGCCTCTAGGTTACACGGCAACAAACTTTACTGTTGCGCCAAGGCTCCCTTTCAAAATACTCCGAGTGATCAAAAAATATTATGAACAAAAAATTGAAAGATAATACTAACTCAGAAGATAAGACATGTTAAACTCTCATTACCATGTTGGAAATAAATTTTAGCTTTAAGATGGCTATAAACCTAGCATATGAACTTTCAATTTTTTCATATAGATTCAAGTTATTAGAGGTCACCAAGTTTTTGGCAAGTACATATTATTGAATTTATTATATATGCTACCTTAGTATACAAGTCCTTGCACATAATATTTTGTAATTTCCAACATTTTCTATAGCTGGGATGCCAAAGAAAATATTAATTAATTTAATTATTATTGGTGATATAGTTTGGCATAGAGCTTAGTGAAGTGCTTACTATTCATGTAACCTATCCCACATAGTTTGGAGAAACACAACTTGATGATAGCTTGACGATGATAATCGTAATGTTTATTGAACATAATTGTTGGATAAGTCATTAAAAATAATTTCCATTGCACAACTTTTGTTGTATTTTATTGCAGATCTGTTTACAAGACTATTCCAGATTGTGAGCCGTGTCGCCCTCTGCAAAGATCTCCAATTGAAGGTTTCTACCTGGTTGGTGACTATACCAAACAGAAATATTTGGCTTCGATGGAGGGTGCTGTTTTGTCAGGGAAGCTCAGTGCACAGGCTATTGTGCAGGTATGTTCTTTCCTGTTGTTGAGTAGAATGTAATTCTTACTTGTGACATTTCCTGCAATCCTGCTTGCCTGGGCGACTTGTATGAGTTCTGATGGTGGACAGATGACACAAGTTAACCTGTTTAGTATCTCTAAAATGAGGAGTCCAAAACTTCACTGGAAACTTAGTTTGCTAGGCTAGTAAATCTGTAATGTGACTTTATGGGAAATTTGGAGTTAATTCCCTTACTTTTCAGTATAAAAAATTTGTAGGCAACTGAATGAGAAAAAAGTCTGAGGTAGCAGACCATCCTTGACATTCTAGGCGAATAGAACCAAAATATAACTTTAAGCAGTTAAATGACTATTCTAATTGTTACTGTTAGCTACTAGAAGACCGCAAATAAACTAATCTCTGAGTACTGAAGCAAAATTGTTATTAATTGCAAGGCTGACGGTTTAGTGTTTAGAGGAGTATTCATTTGAGAAGAAAATTTGAAGGATAGCAAGGAATTGGAGAGAAAAACAAAAGGAAGGGGCTGATGATCACTTTTTTCCTTAAAGATTAATTCCTCCGAATTTTAGCAGAAAAGTAAACTTTCATAGTTAAGAATGGAAAAGAGAATAATCTCTCACTTGCCCATCCTTCTAACTATTAGAATCTGTCCTTCGTTCTATGTAAACAAACATTAACAATCTTCACCACCTGCATGATTTTCTTTCTTCTCTTCTATTCGCAAGTCACAAATTCCAGCATGCTGTTTTAATGTTTTAAGGAGATTTTAATAATTTACTTACGTGGTTTGCAGGACTATGATTTGTTGGTATCTCGAGCCCGGCAAAGCCAAACTGCCAAGATGAGTGTCACCATATACAGGATATACTCCATTTTCCTTCCATGCTATATCAAAGCGAAATCTCTGATAGATGCTGGAGCTCTAAGTAGGTGAGTCTGGTTGTTTTTTCTCTGTCTGATGTACATTAAAGGACTATTTATCAAGCTCTGCAAGTTTATATTCTAAATGAATGATCTCTTACATTTAACATGCATTTGCACACTCTAAATATCACTTCTCAAATGTCGGTATGCATAAGTAGTCAGAGATAATGATGTTTAGAGCAACTGAAGAATATAATTGATAATATTTTGTCATGAACGTGAAATGTGATGTTTGGCAAAACTCGAAAGCCCAAACTCATTTAGAACACCATAGTTTGTTGTCTGAGCAAAGAGAGCTGGTGGAAAATACCATCATCGCCTGACTTTTGCACTTCATTCTATATATTATGATCTACTCGGTGCAGGATCAATATGCACAAAGAAACCGGCGGCAATAATGAAGTACCTTCATTGAAACATTGTATGGTATTCATCCTTCCCCAACTTTAGCTCAAAGCTGTGTATGTGAAACTGTATTGCTTATTTGATTTTGCTCAAAGTTTAAGCATTTTATATTGATGCTGTAAAGTTTTAATTCGCATACTAAGAAATGAAGACATTAAAGTTTCGATTTGAAACCCGATACAAAAGAGTGATAGAGATGGCACCAAGATACTGAAGAGGTTATCACCCTTTGAATTGTTGTGGACAAAGTGTTCTAATTTGGAATTTGTGTTGCCACTAGTAATTGAAATCCAACAATCAAGGTACTAGCTAGGGCAGTTGGTAAGGCCCTTGGGATGTGGTTACCAAGATCTTAAATTGGAAACCTACCTTTGCCAAAAGATTTGGGGACGAAAGCTCAATGGTTTTCATATATATCTTTCTTTAAAAAGTAATTGTTATAGAATCCACAACTATTTAGTATTTTTTTTTTTGTGTGTTAGCTTCATGGAAAGGAAGGTGTTTTCCTCATCTCTAATGAGAGTGAAGGGAGATGAGGGGCTCAAGGATGAGGTTGAGAGTGGAGGACTAAGAGTCCATTTAGTTAAATGGAAAATTGGACGATGGGGGATGGGTGAGCTCAACCGGTTGATGAACCAGGGAGTTTCAAGGGTCAACTAGCTTGAGCGATCAAATCAGTTGAAGAGGGCAATGGCGAGTCGAGCTCTTCAATTAGTATACATCGTCGGTAAGTGACTTGTTGGTTGGAGTGAGCTAGTCTAACCAATTCAGGTAGGTTGGTCAGTCTAGTCAATTCATACCATTCTCTATGTCTATTTTGCATATTAATGCTCACGTCCTTGTGTTGCATCTAGTTCCAAGTTATCTTTCGAGTTAGGTATGCTAGATTATTATTGATAATTGTCGACGGAAATCAGTAATTTCAATGTGGGTTAAGGTAGATCGAAGTGCAAGAAACTCTCCAACTGAAAGGAGAATCAGCAGTGGAATTGATTTGGGTATTTAAGAAATTATAATTAAGGGAAGCTACGATAATTGTAAACTAAACTGTCACGGAAATAACAGTTCGGGCATCCACAAAATTAGGGATGTAAACAAACCGAACCGA
The DNA here is from genome assembly GCF_018446385.1 of Zingiber officinale. Lineage (NCBI taxonomy): Eukaryota > Viridiplantae > Streptophyta > Magnoliopsida > Zingiberales > Zingiberaceae > Zingiber > Zingiber officinale. The sequence continues at coordinate 50,041 of NW_024589905.1, read as the reverse complement.
ATCGAACCGAACAATATTAGACTCGAGCTCGGCTCGTTTTAGAATTATCAAGCTCGTGAACAGTTCGAGCTCGGCTCGTTATTAGCTTGATTATCAGAATTAACGAACCTAACTCGTTAAGCGAACTCGGACTCGTTTAGAATTCATTTTTGACTCGTTTTAAAACTCATTTTTTTACTCATTTTAGTGGTCGTTTTTTGACTCGTTTTAAAGTTCGTTTTTTGACTCGATTTAAAGTTCATTTTAAGGCTCGTTTTTTTTTATTCGCGAGCCTATAAACGAACATGTTCACAAGCTCACGAGCCGAATATCCTTAAGCTTGAGCTCGGCTCAATAAAATTATCGAGCTCAAAATCGAGCTCGAGCTCGGCTCGATAAGATAAACGAACAAACTCGAACGAGCTTTTTACCGAATCAAACTCCGAATAGCTCGCAAACCGTTTAGTTCATTTACATCCCTACACAAAATACACTTCATTCATCCAGCTCTCAAAGATGTGTGCAAAGCTGCCCACATCAATACCAAATCTCCATTACAGAATAACTATTTGATCGATAAGAAACACCAGCGTGAAGTTGAACAATACGACAAAAAAAAAAAAAAAAGACAACCGAGTGCACATTTCAGGTCCAGACACGTTTCACCAACCAATGACATTTTATTAGATAGAACTATATAGCATTAGCGTTGTAGTGGCAAATACAAGAATCTAAAATGGTTCCAGAGGACAAAGTATAGAAAGCTCATAATGCATCACATGATTATGATTGCCCCATTGTCATTTGCAGTTAAAAGGATTTCACGAGAATATTTAAAATAGAGACCTAGGAAAGAAAAGTATGCATGTTTAACTTGGCCTTTATAGCAGGTACAGTGGATAATCATGGTACAAAACAGGTGCTGGGCAAAATGACCCTGCCACGAGAGAGCGTTCCAGAAACCGACACTAGCTCCAAGCAATGCAAAGAAGGGGAACAAAGCAAAATTCCTACACAATCCTCTCCTTATTTAAATCGAAAACACTGGAGAGAAGATTTTCTTTTGTTACATTCTCATATATACAACAACAAAAAATGCCTAGACTCTACAAAATTCACCTTTTGTAGATCCCTCATACTTCTATGCTAAACCATAGATTAAGAGGTTTATATAAATGGGTATATACTAGTTTTGAGTTTGTTATTCCATTGCATTGTTGCAACTACTGTACAGTAATGTTGGTGATCTTCGCCAAAAATAGGGTTCTTTATCAACCCTACAGCAGCACATAATGTAGGCTTCTAAGTTATAGAAATCAATGATCATGAATCTCTGTTGGCTGACCATGGTTCGGCTCCGACTCCTCGGCTTCCTAATCTTGGTTTCAGTTTAACAACATTGGTAACGACTGCATTACAAAAGAAGCACCTTTGGCCATTCAATAGGTGTCTTGTGATACATCCATGGCAAGACATGTGATGACATGGCTCAAACATAGAATCTGAATCACAAGAATAACAAATGCAGCAGCAGTTTTCCTCTTCGTAGTTACCGATTACTCCATGTTCTATGGTCTCTGTTCTGCTTCTCAGATTGCTGGAAAATTCCTCGAGTTTCCTTAACTTTGAAGGAGAGGCGTCCCCTCTCAGAACAGCAGTCTGCAATCATGTGAGACTGATAATATAAGAAATTAGACTGACTCTAGTTTCTTCACATTATACATTCATTTTGTTCTGATTTGAATTTAAAAGCGACAACCAAACTTGGTAAATGCTACTAAGATTATAACATCCAGCAAAAGATCTATCGAAATGATATCGCAATTTCAGCATTGCTAGAAACCTATTAAGCACATTTTTGTGATATTTTGTAAAAGGACTTAGAGCAGCAATTCAAGACAAGTCTTGGAGAGAGTTCTTTATTGATAGGGGGAGGTTTATTACGTTATCTCATTTCTGATGATTAATAATTTAACTAACAAAATTACTAAACTAAGGAGCAAGGTTTTAAATATTGTTCAAGTCGACAAGGCAAAATTTACTGTCACCCCAACTGGCACACAACTTCGAGATGAGGCACAGTTACAGCGACAGGCAAAGTGTTCAAGCAGAGGTTCTGATTAAGGCGTCACAAAGTGTTCATCCAAGCAGTTCTGAACCTTCTTCCTCGTCCTCTTCTTTGCTTCTATTGTTTGCCATTCTTCTCAGCCCTTTCCTCTTCCACTTATTCAACCGGCACTATCCGCTAACATGACAATATGGTACAGAAGCACTTTTGTTCAAGCCAGGCCCGTAAACCCAACTCAGAACGAAATTTCAAACCTTGTTAAGAACAGCACTAGTATATTGATCACGTCAAAAAGCTGGGAAGGAAGAAAGCAAAATGCAATGGAAAGTAATATGCATATCCAAATTGCAATTGAAGGCTAAGCTGCATAAGATCAAAAGTGTCGAGTAAATCCTAACAAACAAATCTTCAACTGCTACTTAGGTTTCTACTGCAACAAAATCTTGCTTAGCTCTCAAACTACCAACTTCTTACACATCACGGAGCTCTGGACCAAGGATATAAAAAGGTGTCACCATGTGGCATGGAATCGACCAACAAGTTGTCGCATAGTGCATATGCAGGGGTATTACAATTTAGTTTAAAAATATAGCAAACAGTATATTAATGAATCATCCAATTCATAATTAGAGAAAAGGCCTACAATATTTGGTGTCACCACCTGAGAAACTTAATTTAGTGTTTCATATTAACACTATTAAGTATTATGAGCCATATGGATTCACGTTAGAAATTTTAGTGTTGGTAGTATTTAACATTCAGTTACTATGAGTAACTCGGTCCATGGCAAATATACTCCGCCATGTCCGATTCCAAACCTAGATAAACGAGCAGAGTTGTATTAGGTTGCCAACCAACATCAAATATAAGTAAATGTTATGGATTCAACAAACTATTGCGTTAATGCTATATTGTTTCCTAGAAGGAACGTGTTGCAAGATTCGATTACAACGTCTTAGCAAAGACCGCTATATCTCCATGAGAATTTAGGTGTAGTGTTAAATATGCAAAAGTTCTCACACCTTACGTTAGATAAAAATAGGCATTAGGAATATTGATTGTATTATATTTGGAATATAAAACAAAGGAACGCTCACTGATAGAACAATGGAAGTAGTAGATATTATGATTAGGAAAAGAATTAATATTTTATGCTTACTAGAGAGAAGACAAAAGATATAAAGAACTCAAATTTTAAATTATGAAACATAGGAAAAAGTAAAATATGTATTGTTGTAGATAATTCTAATAAGAGTAATTAGGAAGAGAAACAATATTATCGCTCTCAAGATAGTAGTAGCAAAATAAATTATTAATGTAGTTAGCATATATAAACCTCCAAGTAGGATTAGGTGAAGACACCAAGTATAAGTTTTGGCAGAGCTAGATGAGGTAGTACAAAAATTTATTTCAATAAGAGACATAAATGAGCATGTAAAGTAAGAAATGAAAAATATGACAGGTTGCATGGAGGTCATAATTTTGGACAAAGAAATAAATTAGGAAAAATTATATTAGATCTCCTAATAGCTATCAACTTATAATAGCTAATATGTTTTTCAAAAAGAGAGAAAAATATCCAATTACATTCAAAAGTATTGCAAATTGAATTTCTTATGGGCAGGAAGAGATTATAAAATTTGTAAAGATTAGAAAACTTAATCACCCAACATAAGTTAATGGTGTTATATATAGTATTGGTAGTAGGAAAACATTCATGGTTGAAGTGGTGAAAATTAAAAGATGGGAAATAAAATATCTTTAAAAGTTAAAGGATGAGAAATAAAATATCTTTAAAAATAACATAAAACATAAGTATTAGAGAAATTCACGACGACTCGATTATGACATGTGGTACGATGACATCAAATTAAAAATAATGGCCAAGAGCGTACTCGATGAGTCAAGAGGACACACATCATCAATAACGAACGCGTTGTGGGGTCTTAGCAGGAACCGCTACATCTACCTAAGAACTTGAGTTTGATGTTAAATATGCAAGAACTATCATACCCTACATTTGATAGAAATGACATTACGAATATTATTATCATTTTTTTGGAACATGGAACATTCACTCATAGAATAATGGAGATAATAGATACAATGATTATTAGAAGAATTAATATTTGTGGTTATTAAGGAGAGAAGGTAAAGATGACAGAGTACTCGGGTTTTTAAGTTAGGAAAGGAGATAAGATTATAGCTAGTGGTAGCAAAAGAAACTATTAATGTAATTAACATATATACCCCTCAAGTACGATTAGATGACACCAAAAATAAGTTTTGAGAAGACCTAGATGAAGTAATATAAAACATTCTGACAAACGAGATGATTTTCATGAGAGGAGATCTAATGGGCACGCAAGAGTAAGAAATGAGGAATATAGAGTTCATAGGGATCACGATTTTGGACTAACAAATGAAGAACGAAAAGATATATTACAGTTTACGATAGCTATTGACGTAATAGCTAATACATTTTTCAAGAGAGAAGAACACCTAGTTACATTCAAAAGTAAGAATAATAAGTCTCAAATTATTATTTTTTTATTGTCAGGAAGAGATAAAAAAAATTATAAAGCTTCTAAAGGTCATCCTTAAAGAAAACTTAACCACCCAACATAGGTTAGCAGTATTAGATACGCATCTCATGCATAATATCAATAAAAGGAAAATATGCATGACTTCTATAATCATGTGATTAAAGTTAAACGATGAAAAGTGAAGTATCTTTAAGGAGAGGATAGAAGCACAAAAATAAGGAGAAATATATGAAGATTCGACTATGACATAGGCTAAGAGGGCATCAAATTTGATAATAATGCTTAAGAAGAGCATACCTAGTGAATCAAGAGGATGGACACCATCAAATAAAGAATCTTAGTGGTGGAGTGGGGAAGTATTTGAGAAAGTAGTGGGAAAACAAACAAACTATAAGTTACCGTACATTTGAAAAAAAATAAAGAAAACTTTAAAAAATATACCATAGCAAAGAAAGTAGTGAGTTAAGTCGAGAATAAAGCTTTTGAACGATTTTATCGACATCTTGATAAAAAAAAAGGGAAAAGAACATATATATATATATATATATATATATATATAATAGTTAGAGCGAGAGAAAGGGAATGAAGGGATCTTACCCAAATAAAATACATTAAAAATGAATCAATAGGAACTATGAAGGATGAGAAAAATAAAATAGTGGAAGAACTATTTTCATCAACATTTTAGGGAAGGTTCATGTGACTAATTTAGCTTTTATCAAGAATTCAAATTCTAGAAGTTAAATGGGATGCAAAATGGGAAAACAATTGGATTAGATAATATTCCAATAGAAGTATAGTAGTGTTTAGGGAAACAGAGTATTAAATGGTTAACGGATTTATTTAACCTGATATTAAAAACAATGAAAATGTTTGGTCAGTGAAGGGCAAGACCCTAATCCCTTGTATACGAATAAAGGAGATGTACAAAATTTTGTAAATTATAGGGGCATTAAGTAATGAGTCATACAATAAAACTATAGGGAAAAAACAATATAGAAAAGATTAAGGAGATCAATGTGATCAAAAATCAATTTAGATTTAGACGTTAACAATATAAGATATATATTTCTCAGCTGATTGAAAAAATATCAAGAAAAGAAACAAGATTTACATATGATATTCATTGACCTAGAAAAAGCTTACAACAGAGATTTAAGGAAAATTATGTGCAAAATTCAAGAAAAAAAAAGTGTTAGTATAGCGTATATTAAAATAATTAAGGATATGTATGAGGATATAAATATAAGAGTAAAGGCTCCAAACAGATTAACTAAAGTGTTTCCTATAATATAGGATTACACGAAGGATTAGCTTTAAGTTCATACTTTTTGACATTAGTCATGAATGAACTTAATGGACACATCCAAGACACGTTATCATGGTGCATGTTGTTTACGGATACATTGTTTTGGTCATCGTGAAAAAGTAAATGTCAATCCTGAGATTAGACGTAAAAGGTTTTAGGCTTAGTAGAAGCTCTCCGCAGCTTTACTCTACTTTGCAAGAGGCTGTTTTCGAGACTCAAACATGTGACATCTAGATCATACCGAAGTAATTTTACTATTGCGACAAGGCTCCCCTTCTTTTAGGCTTAGTAGAGTAAAGACAAAATATATGAAATTTAAGTTTAGTAATATTAAACGTAGCAAGATAATTGTTAAACAGATGATGAATTACTTTTGAGAACTTTAAATATCTAGAATCATTTTTGTAAGAGAATGGAGGAGTTGATAAAGATGGTTTACATAAGATATAAGAAGGATTTTTGACATGGAGGATGACTTCAATTGTTCTTTGTGATTGTAAGGTACCAACGACGGGTAAATCTACTATGTTTATGAAGTTGAATGTTAGGTTATGAAGTGAACGACAAAAAATAAAAGTCACAGAGATGAGGATGTTAAGGTGGATGCGCAAAGATTGTAGAAATACAACGATGGAAAATAAGAAACGAGAACATTAGAGAATGTCAAGGTTACACCTATTGAGAGAAAATTATGAGTAATGCATTTAAGATGACATAGACATGTACTTAGGCGTTCAATAAATGTCTCAGTTAAGTAATGCGAAATTATAACAAATATGCACATTAATAGAGGAAGAGACGGACCGAAGAAGACTTAACATGAAATAGGATAAAATTCATTTAACTATAGATAAAGATGTAGTAAGAGATTGAGCTCAATAGTATAGGAGGATCTACATAGTTGTTCGCACTTAGTGAGATAAAGACTTTGTTGTTATATTCAGGTATTATGAGTCATGAATATAGATCCGCATTAGAAGGGGAGCCTTGGCGCAATGGTAAAATTATTGTCATCGATAAAGTTGTTGTCATGTGACCAAAATGTCACAGGTTCGAATCCTGAAAACAACCTCTTGCAAAAAGTAGGATAAGGCTGCGTACAATGGATCCTTTCCCGGGACCCCGCATGGCGGGAGCTTCGTGCACCGAGCTGTCCTTTTTTTTTGGATATAGATCCACATTAGATATTTTAGGATTATAGTCTAAGTATAGGCCTATATCATCATATTAGATGCAATACAATCAACACTTTCTACAAACTTAACATCGTATCCAAGCCCCCCATCACCGCCCCTTTTTCAAGGTTAAGATTTTCTCGAGAAACAATCCCCTGAGGGCCCCAGGGATGATTTCAGTTAGTGGCCTCCCCTCGTCCATTTTCTCTCAACATAACCGCTCCTCTAGTCCAATCTTGCCATCCTCCTAGTTCAAAGACCACGACCTTCTACTCCTTAGGAGGATGGATGTCCACATCCTGCCTCCTCTGTGTCGTGCGCCTATGTAGGAATCATCGATGTGCATGCACTTAAGGACCTCTAATGATGAGATGTTGATTCTCTCAAACATTGTCTCCCAGCACCAAGCAAAAAAAAACTGACCTTTGCGTTTACAAGAGACACCAACTCACAAGCTAAAATCCCCACATGAGATGCCAGCCTATTGCCCATGTAGCCATAGCACAAGCCTCTGCATTCCCAATCTCCAACAACTGAAGCCACTTTATCTTCCTATTCATCCAACATGCACGTCTACATCCCAACCAAAGCCACTTAACTTTCCAACTCCTACATTTTTACTCTCAACAAAGACCTCTCCAAGGTCCACATCCTCCCATCACCTTTCCTAGATCTAGATCCTTTGATGCAAAATATATGGCAAGACTCAAGGATGCTTCCTTACAAACTAGGGATTGCTTGACTATGTTGGTTAAATCCTCAGATTTGCAGTCTACAACATTTCTGAAATCCTCATCTACAATAACAGAGCGAGGAAGCTTGAGCAAGTCAATTTCCTACTGCCTCTCTGTAACATTGTCAAATATCCACTGCGATCTGGGAGTTCCTTCTCTGTTTGTTCTCATCTTCTTCCTCGACTCCAGCTTGTATTCATGGTTCATTACTTATGAGGTATCTTAAACAGCACTCCTTGCGTTGAAGAACCTACAACTTGTTCTCTCAACCCAATCATCCTATGAATAGCATTCACAGGCCTCTTCTATATGCCTGTATCTTAAAATTTTGATTCTTTTCCAAAGTCCCGTGTCCCGGAACAATCTCGAGTAGGACACTTACATCCATACCCACATCAGATACCTAAATTTGAATTTGATTAACAGCTCTAGCCAAGTTCTCCGTGCATTAGAATTGTTCTCATGGTGCCCTCTGTTCCAACACCTGTCCTGTTGTGAGCTTCTACTGATTCGAGCTACTCAGAAAGTAGACTTCTCCATCACCTTGACTTCCTTCTCAAGTAGAGTAGCAAAGGGAACCTAGTGGTTTGATTTCAGATTTGTCGACCATTTTGTTCATTACCCTTCTCTCTAGATTTCCATTCCCTTTTTTCTCTCTGTCCATATATCCAACAGCAAATTCCTTTTGTTTCTTCCCAGTAGTGCAATCTCCAACACACTTGTCTCCGTCAGGCACATCTCAAAGAGTCCTTAGTCTTTTGTCTTCCTTAAGTTGTGCTTTGTGCTTTTGCACTCTAGGCTCCTCTGCCATGAAATGTCACCTGAAGGAGCTCACTCGACAATTTGTTCCTGAAATGTCTCTTCATCCTCATTCACTTCACCCCTCATCTTTTTATGCTCTTACTTTGTTAACGTGCTAATGTGAGGTCAAAGACATTTTCAGTTACATGCTGATCTAAGGTAAAAAAAAAAATGTTGGTTGTGTGATATGTTTAACTCCTTCAGCTTTATCTCACTTGTGCGTGAGTATAATGTTTTCGTTTCATTATGGTGTCATGTCTTAGTCTACATTCTAAGTCATGTAAAAAGTCAGACACAAATAGTACCTATATTCTAAAAACTCTTAATAGTATTAGGTACTACGGGCCACATGGATTTAGTCATATATATATACCTATGGTTATATTGAATGCAATACCATATTCCTTGAAATTTTTAATATTTCAGAATAACAAGATTAGTCGTCTTCAATGGAGAAATCATTCAACAATATTCATTAAGTTCTTGAAGATCAGATGTATTGAATCACTTTTCACACTTCACCGCATGGATGGCCTGCCTCGCCAAGAGAGGCCCTATCTAGGCTCTTAAATCTTATAAAGTAACTGCATATGGCATATGTTTACAGTGTCACACGTCTAAAATGCCTTTCTAGGACTATATATTCCCATGATCAATGTAGCATGAGTTTCAATACAATATTATACATGTTTTATTGAAAAAACATATCCCAATACGATTGAGTTTTTTTAGCAACGACAGTAAGAAAACACGTGACTTAGTCCAGTCCTATGGTTGAACTGATTCAGTATATGATTGACCTTTTATTTGCCAGAAATTACTAATAGAGGCATTCAATTAGGTTAATAAGTCAAGTCCTTGCAATTATAGAAGCAAGATAGAAACATCTAACCCAATTGTAGCCTAGCAAGCATTGACAAACTGTAGCAGGACAATCCATGTTTGCAAACACTCCAACGACATCATTCAGATCCTTGTGTTCTGAATCAGAATGAGCATCCATTAGGCTAGTTATAATACCAACAAGAGGTGCTAAGATCATAGTTCGATTTGACTTCTCTTGATATTGACTAGGTCGCCTGACAGACCTGCAGAATTCAGAAGAAAAAAATCACAGTTTAACAGCCAGAAGTGTAAGTAATCTACTTAATTGATATATGCCAAAAAAACAAACGCTAATAAACAAATTGTTTCTAGATAAGAGCTTTGGAAATTTGTGAACTACCATGTACTCTTCCATCAATATCTTAACATTAGGATACTGAAAAGAGCACTTCCAAGTAAAATGGAATTAGCAGTCATAACAAAATTCACACATGCTTGTAATAATTCAAGAAAATTAAAGTTACCACACCATACTTCCATCAATATCTTAACATCAATGATTCAAGAACTCTTGCTAGTGAAATGGAACTACTACTGCACTACAGCTACTACACTATATAACATTTACAAACCATCAAGTTTACATATTCATATATTAGTGAATCAATTTCGCTCTCACATTCAATACCAGGTTGACACAAATAAGTGTGAATTTAAAATATATATATATATATATATATATACTTGCAAAAGGAGGGCAACTAATCGTTAATATTCATGTGATGTGCATGTGTTTTTGGTTTTTTGTGTCAAGGATAGACAAGAAAAAATATAAATAATAACGATAAAAATAACGCTAGCACAATTGGTTAATGTGGTTAGGAGACGCCGCTCCTACAACTCGACGACATATACTTCGTTAGGTCAGTCACTCTCAAATGTCTCCACTATACCCTGCACCCGCACCGTACTAGTTCTTACAATCCCTACTTGGAATGTTTACATCATTCCCTCTCAATACAATAAATGTACACCTTCAATCTTATCTAAAGCCCTTGGAAACTATTGAATATTGTAAGTACAACATAAAGAGTTTTAGAAACTTTTCCGAGCAACCTCTCTAAACTCAGCTCCCTATGAGCTTTCTTATAGAATATGTCCCAAAGGCTCTTGTCCATCTCTAGTTAGGGGTGAGCAAAAATTCGGTTAAACAGACCGAAATTAAAAGTTCGGTTCGGTTAATTCAGAAATTCAGTTTTTTCCTTAAAATATCAGTTTAATCGGTTCGGTTACAGTTTTGAAAATCGAAATTCAGTGAAACTGATGTTATAAGTTGAACCAATGCCCAATTAATTGATCCAATTGATTGGTGTCAGTTCCTTCGCCACCAGAAACCATTCGACTGGGGGCATTCCCCAATTGAAAAATTCAGTTATTTCGGTTGAAAACAGAATTAACCAATGTTTTATCGATTCAGTCGGTTCAGTATTTTTTTTTTTGAAAAGTTCGGTTGGTTCGAAATAAGTTCGGTTTGTTCAGTTATTGGTTTAATCAGTTCAATCGGTTCGGTTTTAACTGATCGCTCAGCCCTATCTCTAGTAATTGAACTAGCTTTCGGTCGACTCATTGGGCAACAGTAGTTGTTGTACAGCTATCTGCTCAAGTTTCTAGCTGACTGGATCCAGTTCCAGTCCACTGGAGCCCCAATATTCTGAACCCTTGCATTCAACTCTTGGTCTAGCTTTCAGTCGACTAATTGGGCAAAGGTAGTTGTTGTACAGCCATCTGCTCAAGTTTCTAGTTGGATCCAATTCCAGTCGATTGGAGCCCAAATAGAAACACTGTGCTCTCTGAACCCTTGCATTCGACCCTTGGTCGAGTAAACATTCTAGTCAACTGAGGCTCACCAGCGGTCAACTAAATTTGCTCAAAGATCTCGATTTCACCAAGGTTGTCAAAATCGAGATTCTACGTTGAAACGGAAGGGAGTTGTAGAATCGTAAACTCGTAGTATCGTAACACGAATCGTAAGTTTCTACCAAAATGTAAAATTATACATAAACATATATATACTCATAGAAAATAACATAGATAAGATTAATAACCTCAAAAACACATTAAACATTTAATTAAACTAAACATTTATAAGGTCTTCTACAATCCACACATAAAATAAGTCATAAGTCACAAATTTTAGATAACATATAAGTCTACAACATGAAAAATAATAGTCAAGTTCTAAACTTCATAAATTCATGAATTCATAATCATCCTCCATGTGTTCTTCATCTCCAGCATCCTCCATGGCATCTCCACCTTCTTCAACTTCATCATCATCATAACTAGGCAGCTCCAAATCATCATGAGGTGCTCCACTACTAGGTCCTTCTTCAACTGGAACCAAATCTTCATTTGAAGCATCCAAATCTAAATTTTCACTATCATCCACAATCCAATCATCATCAGAAGCTAGGTCATCAATGCTATAATCATTGACTTTCCTCAATTCCTTCTTCTTGGCTAATTTTGAATTAGCCATCACAAAGACTACATCATTCATCGTTTTTGCCTTCAAACGATTTCTTCTCTTAGTGTGGACCTAAATAATAACAAAATCAATTAACACATACTCATATAATCACATACAACTAGGTAATTTCATTCAAGAATGAAATGCAATACCATCTCAAATGCACTCCAATTCCTCTCACAGCCAGATGAGCTGCATGTCAAGCTCAAAACACAAATAGCAAACTTTTGCAACTCAGGATGTTCATAACCATATGATTCCCACCATTGTGCTGGAGTTTTGGTTTCAATTCCACAAGTGGCTACTGCACTACCAAAGAATTTCTTTCGATATTTGAAGTCTTCCAGTTGAGCATCAATCTTCTTTACTTCTTCCATACTTTCAACCATCCTTTGTAGACAATCATATATTCCTCTTTTCACTTCAAAGTCAGCTTTAAAATTAGGACTGTAATGAAATTGAGGGTTAAGGTAATAGCCCGTAGCATGCAAAGGCCGATGTAGTTGATTATCCCATCTTGCATCTATAATTTCCCATAGAGGCAAGTAACTAAAGAGTGAGAAAAAATTTGAATTAGTTTCCAAGAAATTATAAATTTATACGAGTATTTAATAATTAGTAATAAATTAAGTTACCTTTTCTTAATACCATTAAAGGCAGCTTGTATCTTTTCTTTGGCCCTGTCCATTTCCTCATAAATGAACCCCATGGCAGGCTTCTCATCTGAGTCTACTAAACGAAGGACTTTGATCAAAGGATAAGCACTCCTCAAGCATGTAATAATGCTTTTCCAGAAGTCCTTATCCATTACCACATTTTCAATAACCTTTCCATCTTTAGTCTTTGCAAATTGACTAGATTTCCATTCTTTGGATGTAAACATTCTAATCAATGCTCCCTTATTGTCATTCAAGCAACCCAAAGTCAAGTAAGATGTGGCAAAACGGGTAGTGGCTAGTCTAATCAAATCCTTTTCTTTGGTAAAATGATGCAATAGAGAAATAAGCGCAGTCTTTGAATAGATGTAAGTTGTGATCTTTTTACCTCGTGCAATTGTCTCTTTATGTATTGGTATCTTTTTTTCAAAATCCTCCAACATTAAATCGATGCAATGAGCTGCACAAGGCGTCCAATATAGCCTCTTTCTCTTCCCCATCAACATCTCCCCGGCTGCTTTGTAGTTTGCTGCATTGTCTGTGACAATTTGCACTACATTCTCTTCACCAACTTCTTCAACAATTTCATCCATCAACTTGAAAATCTTGTTAGCTGTTTTAGATATATCAGATGCATCAATTGACTTCAAAAAAATGGTTCCCATAGGACTATTAACCAAGAAGTTTAATATAGTCCTCCTCCTCTTATCTGTCCACCCATCAGTCATAATTGTGCATCCCATTTTCTTCCAAAATGCTTTGTGCTGCTCTATAACTTCTTTGGTGCAATCAACTTGTTGTTTCAAATACTTGACTCTAATCTCATGGTAGGATGGAGGCTTAAAGCCAATACCATGTCTTGCAACCAAGTCTAGCATCTTCTTGAATTCATCACTTTTTGCCACATGAAAAGGTATAGCATTATTGTAGAAAAAAGAGGCAATCCCTTGGCAAGCTTCCTCCCTCAAATTCTTCTTGAAAATGCCATTGATGGTAGTTTGACTACTCACACCCCTTTTCTTGAATAGATCAGCAGAATTCTTTGCAATTTCTCGCCTTTGTCTTTTTGCACCCTCCACCTCCTCATCTTCATATTGGCCAAGAGGACTTGAATCACTTGATCTTCCTTCAATCTCCTTTGCCCTCTTTATTAAATTTTCTTGCAATGAGGATACAATTTTCCACATTTCCTTCCTTACATCATCACTAACCGCCTTGCATGCTCCAACATCCTTTTGTGTTCCTGCCAAATGATGCTTGAGTCTATAAATCCCTCCATTTATCACCTTTTGACAGTATTTGCATTGCACTTTCTTTGGATTTTCATCAACTGCAATTCCATGTTTCCAACCTGGATCAGATCTATTTCCAGGAGCATTCACTGCCAATCTTTTGGAATCTGAAGTTCCACTAGTTGTGGAAGCTACGCTTGGAGTGGCTGCACCACTATTGGAGCTTGCTTCACCAGACCCACCAACACTAGCTTCTCTACTCATTTTCGTGAAATTAAAGAAGAACAAGAACACCACCACGCAGCTTCAGCTTCACCAACGACACTGCAACTCTGCAACAGCAGCTCGCGAACCACAGACGTGGCCAACAACCTTCAGAGATGCAGACGGGACAGAGACGGCCAAAGAAGTAAAGAACAGAGACCCACAGATGAGATAGATGGAGAAGGGACAGAGGCGGATGGTGGCGTACCTTTAATCGAAGTCAGTCACAGTGCCGGTCGACGCACACCGAACGCACAGGGAGGAGGAGACAGACGCATATGTGAAGGAGACGATGGTTGCTGAAGAAGAACGAAGCACAGCAGTTGCGGCGACAATGGCTCGCGACGCGACTTAGGAAAGTTAGGGTAAGACAGATCAAATCTTCTGTCCCGAAACTCTCCCTATCCCTCTGTCCCACGCAGAAAACGACAACCGACTCGTGAGAAACACGTGACGAAGGCGGAAATCAGGGCTCTGCAAGGGCCGATCGGTCTGTGGACCGATCAGGCCATAGGTGGATCGGTCCATAGATCGATCTCCCTATTTTTCTGAAGGAGAAAAGTTTCTTGGACCCGTGTTTGATCGATCGCTGCGATCGACCTTCTGGTCTTGGAAAACCAGCGGACATTTCGCGTAGAATCGCTGGACTCTTACGAGTCTACGATTTCCGCTACGCTTCCACGCGATTCTGCACGATTCCACCCGATTCCGCTTCCGCCTGGGCACGCAACGCGGAAGGCCACCAAAAATGCGTAGAATCGTGCGATTCTACGTTCCGACTCGCGATTTTGACAACATTGGATTTCACTAAGCTTACACTCCATAAGCCAACTGCAACATTACCAAATCGAGTTTATCTATGACTACAACTTGAGACTTGTTCATTGGTTGAATGCTTCCCCCAACACACTTGATAGTCCACACCTACCTATCTATACACATCATCCCTCAATGATGTTGCCCAAATACTTAAACCAAAGATTACATTTCACTCGTAATCTCTCATGGCTCTATCTTCAAGTCCCCAATCTTGTTGATATTTTTGTTGCCCTTGAGTTTGCCTCGTGTTATGTTGTTCTTTACAAGTTTTTTATTGTTTCCTTTTTCCAAGTTGTTTTACTTTCTTTTTTCAAAGTTGCTTCCTCTCATCAATAAACTTGGAAATCATAACAGAAGTGTCTTTTTTCTTTGTTGACTTACCTGATTTAAACCTTAACATGTACTATTCAATCAATACAACCATGGTTGAAAATCAAGAGGCATGCCAAAGTGATGGGCACCACCTCCTCCCAATGCATCAGTAGGCTAGCTCATCTTCGCCCTCTTCTTCCTCCAACACCTCCTCCTCTGCTTCTTCTTTCCCCTCCTCCTTGGAGTGATCAGCACCTGACCTAAACGGAACTGATGCGGACATATGGAGAGGGGTCCAAAGGGAATTAAGAAAAAGAGGAAAGGCACTTCGGTCTTTTGGCATGAGTAAGGTTTGGTGTTAAAAAGCAACACTGTTCATCTTCAAAGGGGGGGAGGGGGGTTCGTGCTTTGAGCCGCCGCGAGGAACAGGGCTTGCTTCCTCTTACACGCCTTGCCGACGCCAGCGGCCGGCCGCTCCCCTCCTCCTCTCCTCTATCCCTTTCCTCCGGCCTCTTCGCGCCGGCGCCGCCACCGTGAGGAGGGCTTCTTCGAGCGGGGTTCCGCCTCAGCCGCCACAAGAAGGGGTTCCGTCTTCTTCTTGGTCCTTCGTCGCTGCCGCCGGAGAGATCCGCCGGCGACGACCATCTTCGGGGCCACCTCCTCCCTTCTCCTCCGACTTCGGTGCCTCCCACCGCCGCCGTCGGCGCCTCACGCCGCCAACGCCACCTAAGAGGATCGTCTCTGCTATCAACGGTCGTCGCCGCTGTCGCAGCCGCCTCCATCAGCTGCTGTCACCGCCGCCACAGCCTCCAGCGGCCACCTCCAGCGACCGTCGCCGCCTCCAGCAACCTTCACTGTTGTCGCAGCCGCCTCCATCAGCAACTGGCATCGTCGCCTCAGCCTCCTGCGGCCACCGCCGCCTCCAGCGGCCGACGCCGCTCGTACTGTTTGTCTATGCCGACCTTCGAGTCGAGATGGGGTTCCGACCATTGAGCCGATGTGTTTCGCTATTCGCACCTTTATTATGCTTGTGAGTTACTGGTATTATCCAGCTCACGTGCCGTGTGCCGGCCTACGAGCCGCTATCATGTCCGGCCTACGTGCCGTCTCTTTGGATCCCTGCTGCATCGGATCCCATGTCGCCGACCTCAGATCCGGCTCCTCAACTGACTCACATCCATCCACCCGTCAAGGCCGCGACGACTCGATCAGCACCGCTATCAGCTCACCGATCCATCCGAGGGCGCCCTCCCGGGGGCCAGGGTATGTCACTGTACTCGCCTTGTATTTATTTAGTTGCTCTATCATTATTCGACTGCTTATATATTCATGGGACCCGCCTCGAGCATCGGGGTACCAGGGACCGGGGTAACCCGGTCGCTGATACAGGTACTGTTGACCAGAGGACTTCTGACGACTTGGTCAACACCGAAGACAGCTCACCAGCTAAGTCACGGAAATGCCGTCAACATTCCAGACACATCACACTGGCAATTCCGTCTTCTCAGATTCCCGACAGGAACATATTTGACGCCGTTTGTGGGAACGCACCTGATCTGGAACGTGAAGATGGACACCGGAAAATTCTGCCATATTCATGACCTTGATGGGTTTCGACGGGTATATCATATTCTCCCCACTCCACGAGTACTCGGGAGTCGAGAAATTAAGTCAGATCCTCTGTTGGTCGGCCGGTCAATTTTTCATTCTCTTTCGGTTATAGAATCTATCATAGTTTCCCGAGCGAGGTCGAGACCAGCTTAGCAGATCATCCATCTCCCCCGTTCGGGGTCGAGACCAGCTTATCAAATCATCCATCTCCCCCGTTCGGGGTCGAGAGGCCTTCACTGGTCTCGGACCAGTCTTATCAGATATTCTATCTCCCCCGTTCGGGGTCGAGCAATCTTCACGAGCATCTATCTCCCCCGTTCGGGGTCGAGAGGCCTTCACTGGCCTCGGACCAGTATATCGGATCTCATATCTTCACCGTTCGGGGTCGAACACTTCTCACTGGCCACAGACCAGCTTACAAGAGCATCTTATCTCCCCCGTTCGGGGTCGAGCTATCTCCGATGGTCGCGGACAAGAGTATCTCCACTGATTTCGGACCAGAATATCTCATAGGCTATGCACCCGTTCGGCTCACGACTTTCGCTTCCATGCGCCTTCGACTCACGGGCTACACTCCAGTTCAGTTCACGTGCGATGCGCCCGTTCGGCTCACGACTTTCATCTCCGTGCACATTCGATTTCACGGGCTATGCTCCCGCTCAGTTTTCAGGCTCCACTCCTGCCTAGCGCTGCTTCGCCTCTCGCTCGATATTTGTCCAGGCACTCACTTGGCGTTCGCCCGATAGCTTGCCTAGCAGTCGCTTGGCCCTATTTTCCGTCGCTTGGTCGACACTTTAGTAGCCGCATGATCGTCCACTTAGCCACGCGCTTGTTTTGCTCAACATCCTGGTGGTCATCAGGTTTGCATTTTATGGTCACCTGGTTGACATTTTCAGGTCGCTCGGTCGCATTTTACGGCAATCCGATCGGCGTTTTACGATCACCCTGTCGGCATTCTCCGGGCTGCTCGTTTAGCATTCTCGTAGTCGTCCGACCGTTATCGCTCAGCCGCCCGTTCGGCCATACACTTGAACTGCTCGGCCGAACACTCGACATTCTCTCGATGGTCTGGTCAGTATCTTATGGTTGATTGGCCGACATTTTCTCGGTCACCCGTTCGGCATCGCCCGCTCGTTCGCCCGATCAACATTTTACGATCACCATGTCGACATTTCGAGATTGCCCGATCACATTTTACAATCATCCGGTCGGCATTTTCTTGGGCTCGATTTCCATTCTTCCGGTCGACATCCTTCCGATCGCCCGGTCATCATCTTCGTAATTGAGCGATCGACATCATCCGCCCGACGTCTATCCACCTGATCGACATCCTTCCGATCGCCCGGTTGGCAACTTCGAGGTCGTGCGTTCGACATCGCTCGTCCGCTCTGTCTGCTCGTTATCCCGCGCGTCGCTTGGTCTACTAGCATTTTACTCGTCGCTTGCTTGACGTTTTGCCGTTCGCTCAGCATCGGCCCGGTTATCGACTTGGTATTATTTCTCGTAGTTCGCTCGGCATCGCTACCATCTCTCGCGACCACTCGTGAGGCATCACATGACGAGTTCAGCGATTTGATCCTTCACTCTGGAATGGTTCAGCTTTGGCGATAGACTGTCCAGTCAGTCGAACTCGCGCCTCCTTCGACTAGACTTGAAGGGGAAGCTTGTGATGCAGATATATAGAGAGGGGTCCAAAGGGAATTAAGAAAAAGAGGAAGGGCATTTTGATTTTTTGGCATGAGTAGGGTTTGGTGTTAAAAGGCAACACTGTTCATCTTCAAAGGGGGGGGTCCGTTTTTTGAGCCGCTGCTAGGAACGGGGCTTGCTTCCTCTTACACGCCTTGACGACGCCGACGGCCGACCGCTCCCCTCCTCCTCTCCTCTATCCCTTTCCTCCGGCCTCTTCGCATCGACGCCGCCACCGTGAGGAGGGCTTCTCCGGGCGAGGTTCCGCCTCAGCCGCCACAAGAAGGGGTTCCGGCTTCTTCTTGGTCCTTCGTCGCTGCTGCCGGAGAGATCTGCCGGCGACGACCATCTTCGGGGTCACCTCCTCCCTTCTCCTCCGACTTCGGTGGCTCTCGCCACTGCCGCCAGCGCCTCACGTCGCCGACACCGCCTAGGAGGATCGTCTCTGCTATCAGCGGCCGTCGCCGTTGTCGCAGCCGCCTCCATCGGCTGCTGTCACCACTGCCATAACCTCCAGCAACCGCCGCCGCTGCCTCCAGCGGACTTCACCGCTGTCGCAGCCGCCTCCATCGGCTGCTGTCATCGCCGCCTCAGCCTTCCTGCGGCCGCCGCCTCCTGCGGCCACCCCCGCCGCCTCCAACGGCCGACGCCGCTTGTACTATTTGTCTACGCCGGCCTTCGAGTCGAGATGGGGTTCCGACCATCGAGCCGATGTGTTTCGCTATTCACACCGTTATTATGCTTGTGAGTTACTGGTATTATCCTGCCGGTGTATCGTGTGCCGGCCTGCGAACCGCTATCATGTCCGGCCTACGTGTCGTCTCTTTGGATCCCTGCTGCATCGGATCCCATGCCGCCGACCTCAGATCCGGCTCCTCAGCTGACTCACATCCATCCACCCGTCAGGGCCGCGACAACTCGATCAGCACTGCGATCAACTCACCGATCCATCCGAGGGCGGTGATGGAAATGCCGTCAACAATCCAGACACATCACACCGGCAATTCCGTCTTCTCAGATTCCCTACAGGAACAGGAACAATACTGTTTTGAAACAGTATCATTCCAATTTTTTCTTTGTAAGATATTAAACATCGATATAGATATATAACCTAACTGTAAAACAATTTTTTTTCTTTATACTTCAACATGAAAGGAATCTAAATGTTCATGCATATGCTAAGCTTATAGAATTAGATTCAATACTGTATTGACTAACATTTTGGGAACAAGACATTTATCTTAAGCAAAATAACTAAAGATGTATGCAAACTTACATGTCAAAGAATTCGGCATCAGATGCTGAAATTATGTGGTTCAGAATAAAAATGATCAACTCTATAAGTCGTCGTAAATTCATATCAGGCCCCAAAAGAAAAACCTGGGGAATCTCCCTCGTACAAAATTCCAGAAGCCTTGCAAGACTGCATGACAGATCAAAAACAACACCGCATCTTCTTTGCTGCAAATCACCAACCTGCAATAGTGAAATCAGTACCTTAGGTATTAAAAGACCATATTGAAGGTGATAAATTATTACTGTTATTATCACAAACACATAATAAACTTGGTAACAACAACAACAACATAATAATAATAAACTTGGTAATGTAATAATATTTTTAATAATGAACATTGCAACGTTGAGCTAGACAATCTTATCATCATCAATATTTTAATTTCAATTATCATAGACAATTATAATATAAATTGAAGTACAACTAAATAAACTTAACTAATATTAAAATAATGTAATATCACTAATTAAAATATCAAATTATCCTTGAAAATGATTAGTTTCATTATCCGTATCAGTATTATTGTACTTTTGTTGTTTCTATTAATTATTGATGATTACAAATATTTCTACTAATAATACTGAATTATATTTAAAACAACGGTATTACCATAAGCATTTAATAGTGAACTATAATAAAAACCTTATGACAGAGTAAGTATTTAATTAATATAAAAAAAATAGAATCCATGACCAAAAAGATATTAAAATATTAAATTAATCCATTTACTACAATAACAATAATAATTTTATTTTTTTACATTATATATATATTAAAATCTTTTTTCCCAACATCAATATTGACAACCATGAACTGATTTGCAAGTAACCAAACATATTTGCAGATATTATCTGCAGAACTCAAATTTACCTGAGTGCCTGAGTGCTCAGTGTTACATGCACAACTAACTTCAAGCAACCAAATGCCCCTTAAATATTCAGCAATTACAACTCATTATTATCACTATTAAATCGTGCCTAATTAATTGCGTTATCCATTATACAACCTGCACTAGACAGGAGACCCTAAAAGTTCACACTTAAGCATGCACAAGAGGGTGTCCCTTAATTATATGAGCAGGAGCAAACTCCTGTTCCCAATGCACTTGTGCAAACTTCTACACACGACTTCTGAGGAACACATTGCTACTCTCTCAACATGGCCCCTCCAACTCAACATTATCAAAATGGGAGACTAGTTCTCACATCATATTAAAGCA
This sequence comes from Zingiber officinale, assembly GCF_018446385.1. NCBI lineage: Eukaryota > Viridiplantae > Streptophyta > Magnoliopsida > Zingiberales > Zingiberaceae > Zingiber > Zingiber officinale. The sequence continues at coordinate 28,978 of NW_024589905.1, read as the reverse complement.
TGAGGAGAGCAACTTATCCTTAGCAAAAATGCCATGAACTTTATTTAAACTAAATCAATATTAGAATAATAAAACTATCATTAATAAAGAAATGTCAAAAATATCATATTAGTCTTGATAATAGTTATTTTCATAATCAGTATAACTGATATTGTACTTTTGTTGTTTTTATTAATTATTATTAATTACTAATATTAAAATAAAATATTATATTTATATTTTTAGCATAATAATAATAATAATAACCATATTAATTTATTTTTTCCATTTTATTTTATTTTTCTATCTCTTTTTTCTGATTCTAAACCAATGTGATACCACGTAAACCAAAATTTTTGAAACGCCATCCTAATCGAGGCACCAATATTGACAACCATGAAGTGATTTGCAAACAACCAAACAACATATTACAGATATCATTTGCAATACTTAAATTTTCCTAAGAGTGCTACTCGCAGTTACATGCATCAATGCCCCTTGAATATTCATCCATTACAACTCATTATCATCGCTATTATTAAATCATGCCTAACTTGTTTGATTATCCATCACAATGCAAGTCTTGAAAAACAATCAATATATCAATGTAACTACTGATGCCCTAAAAGGGTAGCACGACCCAACCTGCACTCAGAAAGGAAAGCCTTCATTCATATGTCACATTCAAGCGTGCACAAGAGATTGTTGCTTAACAATATGGGACAGGAGGAGCAAACTCTCTCCCAATCAACTATTGCAGACTTGTACACACATATGAAAAGCACAATGCTATACTCTCAGCATCCACCCTCATTCCCAACATTATCAAAGGTGAGAGACTAATTCTTATAGCATATTAAAGCGCAAGGGAGAATCTCATCTTAAGCCAAAATGCTATGAATTTGGTTAAGAATGGCATCATATATATATATATATATATAGAGAGAGAGAGAGAGAGAGAGAGACACACACACACACACACACATACAAATATGTCTATATTCATGCCCAAGAAGATCTCATCAAATCATATGGGAGTATTCTCAACCTGCTGGGTCAGGTGTCTCCACTTATGAGTAATGTCCCGCCATATGAACTAAGGAACTCTAGACAGCCTTACATCAGACTCAAAGATAGAAGGTATGACTAGTGATGAAAAACCAAAACCTTCATAACAACCCAGGTAATCTTCCTTGGAAACCTGAATAAAATAATTTGTTCCATAAACCTCAAGGTCCACAAAATTAAATGAGTATGGGACATTCTCAATAACTGGAAGGGAGGGTTGCATATAACCTTGGCTGAACATTTTTGGAAGGATGGTGACTTTATACCCCCATTTGTAATGAACAAAGAATTCCACCCCACAATATAAAGATACACAAACGTGACTTGGTTCACATCTTCCAACATGTTAATAGTCCAAATCATAAAAGAATGATATTAGTCGTATAACATTTAAAAGAATTGCACCTGACAGTTCTCTTGCATCTCTCGGATAGACACTGAGAATTCAGTCATGGTCCAGCTTAGTGTGTTAAAAAGACGATTCAGAAATGAAGAAAATAGAGTTTCATCACTGCAGCAAGCCTCTCGAAGTAATACCTACATGAAGAAAAATAATGTATTATGAGAAATAGTATAAAATTTTAGAGTGCCAAAATGGCTTTCTAACCTGAAAATGGGCTGATGATGAAGATTCAAGATGCTTTGATGCACCAAATCCAGAACCCTTACATAACCTGAGAATGATATTTGTAACTGGTATCCAGGACCTATTATCAAATGCCAATAACAATGCCTTGGGCAAGCTATGAATTGCTTCCTTATTGTTTTCAAAAGCTATCAGGTAATCCTTGCATTGCACCAATGATGATATTGAGTGGAGGAGAAGATCTTTAATGTCAGCACTTAGAATCCGTGGATCATTAAAGTGTCTGACAACAAATGTGACCTGATACAAGAACAAAAAAACCTCTCATTATAACTTAATCCAATAAAGGACATTGTTAATCGATAAATACCATGAAAATTTTATCAAACTCATCATGATTCAACTGCACAGACAACCACTTATGGTAATGATTGAAAGTATAGTATTATTAACCAAAAAGGAAAAAAAAGAAGATAACATTACATAAATTATATAGGATTCAAGTACGACAATATCTCATGAGGGACGGACAGAATTGTAGTTTAGCACTTATTCTCAAGATGGAGAATAATATCTATCAATGTCCATCTTGTTACACAAAACTGAAACTCTAAGAGAATCCAACAAAACAGTAGATATTGATTATGAAAATTGGAGGAGATCTAATGCTGACTGTGATTGAGCACTCTATTGCTGTGATACAAAAGTCAGATAAAATTTGACCTGGTACATGCTTTGTCTTCGTCCTTCTCCCCTTCAAACTGGAGATACAGGAATATAAAGTTTGCAAAGATGAAAAATATAAAGGACAGTACAGAAAAAGACATAATTATAGCACATCTAAAAAGAGGTGAAGAGTAAAAGCATCTCGACAGAATGAGGAAAAGTTTGATATTTAGTTTGAGAGAAAAAGATATGGTGTCAAAGTGTTAGTGAGAGCCCTAGAGCCAATCATGTGATGGTTACTTTTTGGACTCTTTGTATCATATTCTTGTACATATATTTCTGATATATAAATAAAGGCATTGTGATTATTATACTTGTGTGTATTTGTGCTATATAAATAAGTATAATAATGTCCTAGGGTAGTAGGTTCATATCTATATCAATCGATTAGTTGAATTGATAGTGAGATGATATAGAGAACACTACTCTTAATCATTCCTAGTCAAGTATTAACATTCAGGGACAATGTTAATACGATGAGACTAACATGTAGGTCAACTCGATGACTTGATCTCACAAGTCATGGATATAGAGATATCAAGTTGGCACATAGATATACATTGAAGAATGTATACTGAATGACCCGCCATGAGAAAGTATCATGAATCGTTATATGAGTATCATATACTTTCTCATGTGACTATCAGTCATTGGCCTGAAGTCACCATAATTCCCTACATAAGGAGTTGCATACTTTGGCTTCGTCAAACGTCACCCGTAACTGGGTGGACTATAAAGGCGATTACTAGGTATGTAACAAATTATACTGAGGGATGTGAGTGATGTAGATGGGATCTATCCCTCCTATATGACGGGAGTGATATCATGATTCTTGATAGAGTGAGACCACTAAATGCATGGCCATGCCCAAATGAGTCAATATGAGATATTAAACTTATTTGATTAGAGTGAGTCTACTTGGGGTTCAAGACATAGATTGATTAGAGGATGACACGGTCTATGCCTCAATTGATCAATCTAGATGTCAAGGATAGAAGGACATTGTCACATATTGTGAGAGTCACAATTAGTAGTCACAATGGTGATGTTGGATCTCAACATTCTTATAACTTGGGTAGTAATGATATGTTGCTAGATACCGCTCATTACTTATTTTTCTAAATGGGTTTAGGAGCATTGCCAACGTTACAAGAACCTATAAGGTCTCACACAAAGGGCAATTAGATGGAGATTAGGTTCATATGATGAACCAAGAGGAAAGATGAAGTCAAGTTTGACTTGGCTAAATATGGAAAGTCTATAAAAGGCAAGTTTGACTTGACCTAAATCCACAAGTTTGACTTGACTATGAGTTAGACTCAAGTATGATCCAAATGTTGGATAAATCAATTAAGGGAGTTAATTTGGTCATGTTTGACTTTGGCCAAATTAGGAAGGTTGAAAGTCAATATTGACTTGACTTGGATGCCACCACATTTGATGAGGTGGCATGGGAGAACCAATGGGAATGCTACACATCACCATGCCACCTCATGCTTGCCACCTCATGGGAGGTTACCCATGAGTGGCCGGCCACATTAAGGGGGCAATTAAGAGCATTAATTGCCCACTTAATGACATTTATGTGGCCGGCCACATGATATGGTGGATTGATTGAATTTTTGAATTCAATTTTTTGATTCTTCTTCTTCCTTGGTGCTCTCGGCAACTTCTCCCTCTCTTCCTCCTCTTCTTGGCCGAAAACCACATAGGTGCTAGCACACCTTGTTTCGGTCATCTTCTCCACCTAATTGCTTGTGTGGACACATATAGAGGGGCTCTACTTTGTGCCCTCTAGATCCAACTTCAACCTTAGTCGAGCGGGATAAGCGAAGGGCACGCATCAAAGGTAGTTTTTCTTTAAACTATAGATCTAGGAGTAGATCTAACATATTCGGGTATTAAGCATGATATAAATACGTGGAATTTTTCGAATCGGATTTTTCTTTGCACGAGATCCTTGGCTAGGGTGTTTCGGGGTTTCCGCGACGCGAAAGCGGTGGCCCGAAAAATTCTAACAGTGGTATCAGAGCCATCGTGCGAAGCACGTATTTATTTTTTTCTGTATTAGATACAAAATTTAGATGCTTTTAAGTTTCTGTGATTTTTCTAAATTTTAGGAATTTTTGGGTATTTTTCTCGTAGAGGCGAAAGAACGAGTGCGAAGCACTTGTACACTTTTGTCACCGAGAAAAATTTCTCCGAAACGGCAAGTTTCACCCAAATAGATTTTGGGACAGCGGGTAAGGGCGCTGTATAATCGCAAGAGGACACTCGCGAAGGTTATTTCGCGAATAGGGGTGCTGCCCCTAACCCCGCAAGGGGCCTTGTCCCGTGATTACGCCCGAAACCCGCTTAGCGGGACCGCCGTGGAGAAGGGACTCAAAAATTCAGAAAAATCAGTAGAAAAATTTTAAATAAAAAAAAAATACACAATTCTGAATTATGTACAGTATGTGTTGGTCATGGCCCAAGTCCCAAAATTTTTATGAAAAATTATGCGTGTAATTCATAATACGGCCTGCGTGCCGTCATGTGTTGTGTGTGCTGTATTGTGGATGCGACCTGCGTGTTGCCTTTTTCCATTATTTTATTTCTGTAAAAATTAGTTTTAAGACTCGAATGTAACTCGAGTATAAATTTTGTAATGTACAAAATTTGAAGATGACGAAATTCCGGAGAAGACGGACTCGCGGGAGCATGCCGGCAACACATGGGGATCGGAAGGAGGAGCTTGGAGAAGCTGCCACCTAGACCCTAGGATGACCATTGGATCTTCTCTTTGGCTAGAGAGGATCCTAGTAGGGCCATGACCAATCACATAATTTAAATGTATATATTTTATTTTTGCTTATGTGTATGTGATGCATGTTTGTGTAGAATAGAATATGCATGAGTGTATGTGATGCACATGTGATGTGGGAACCACATCTTGATGTGCACAATACACATTTAGGATTTAAATTAGATTTAATTTACGCCTAAATATGATGCACATCGTCGATTAGATTAGATCTAAATCGAAATCAACTCGTAAACGCCTACCGGGCCATGATACCCATCACTACCTCGATCATATGCGATTGTCGTATCTGCCAAAGCAGAGCAACGCATTTAATCTTGGTAGGATGCGGAGGGACAACCTTGGTCCCGCCTATCACGCTCGGGTTAGATTGAGCTCAATTAGATTGAGTAGCTAGCAAAGCTCAATTGGATCGAGTGAAGCTATAGGCGTATTCCAATAGTTGGAAAGGTAGGACAAGATCACGTTTATAAATAATCTTGGGCGATTTAGCCAAAGCTAACTCAAGATTATTTGTAAAAGTTAAATCTTGATCCTATAAACAAGAGTTGCATGGAGATGTAATTGGTAATTAGCTACCTACCGATCATACTAGGTCTTGGGCGATTCAGCCAAAGCTGACTCAAGATGTAGTATGATGTGGATCTTGTCCCACAAAATTCAGTGGGAGCATCATTTAATTAAAGGCCTAATTAGATGATAGAATATGATATTGATTCTCTGCATGTTTAATATGTTGTAGATTGCCATGTCACCAAACGCGAACACTCTCTCCCTACGATCTGTCCTTGAGAAGGACAAGCTCACAGGAGCTAACTTCCTGGACTGGTACAGGAACCTGAGGATAGTCCTCATGCAGGAACGTAAGCTGTACGTTCTGGAGCAAGCAGTTCCTGAAGCACCACCGGCCTCTGCCGCTCGTAGCATTAAGGATGCTCATCAGAAGCATCAAGACGATGCGTTAGACGTGTCGTGCCTAATGCTATGCTGCATGTCCTCTGAGCTTCAGAAGCAACACGAGAACATGAATGCCTTTGATATGATTGGCCATCTTAAGCAATTATATCAAGGGCAAGCCAGTCATGAGAGGTTGAAGTGACTCAGGCCCTCTTTTCATGTAAGATGAAAGAGGGAACCCCTGTAGGAACTCACGTACTCAAGATGATTGGGTACGTCGAGAACCTAGAGAGGTTGGGGTTCCCATTGGGCCAAGAGCTGGCCACTGACTTGATCCTGCAATCGTTGCCGGCAAGTTACCGTCAATTCGTCATGAACTATAACATGAACGAATTAGACAAACCACTGCCCGAGATGCTCAACATGTTGAGAACTGCTGAGCCCAATCTCACCACTACCAAGACCGATCAGTCACGATGGTGCAAAAGGGCAGGTGAGGGCAGTGGAAGCCCAAGGGTAAGGTAAGACCGGACAGTGCCAGCTCTTGACTCACCCAGGCGGGTGCGAAGGATGCTACACGCTTCCAGCGTGGTCGAGACGGGCCTTTGGAAGAGGCTGAGATCTACGGAGGATCTTAAGAAGAAAAAAGCGAGGCTTCATGTATAAATGTTATAGAAGTCAACCTTTCTATTTCTACATCATGGGTATTAGATCTTGGATGTCGTCTCACATTTGTACTAATGTGAATGTGCTGAATTGGCGAAGGCGAGGTGGACCTACGAGTAGGCAATGGAGCAAGGGTTCTGCTTGTTGTAGGAACATATTTTCTATCTCTGCCTTGGGCTTGTATTGGAACTAGATAATTGTTGTTATGTCCCTGCACTAACAAAGAATATTATTTCAGTTTCCTGTTTAGATAATAAAGGTTTTTCATTCATAATAAAGGACAAATGTTGTTCTGTTTATTTGAAAGATATGTTCTATTGTAGTGCGCATCTGATGAATGGCCTCTATATTCTAGATTTAGAGAGCCCTATCTATAACGTGAGTACCAAGAGGTTGAGATCAAATGAGTTGAACCCAACCTATCTCTGGCATTGCCGCTAGGCCACATAAGCGAGTCGCTTGTCGACTCCATAAGGATGGTTTCTTTGGACTCATTTGATTTTGAATCATATGAGACATGTGAGTCATGCCTTCCAAGCAAGATGACTAAGACTCCCTTTAGTGGACATAGCGAGAGAGCGACAGACTTGCTAGGACTCATACGTAGTGATGTATGTGGCCCTTTCAATATCGTTGCTCGGGGTGGTTATAGGTACTTTATCACATTTCTGCTGACTCGATAGATATGGTTATGTGTACTTGATGACACGTAAGTCCTGAATCCTTTGAAAAGTTCGAGGAATTCAGAAATGCAAAACCAGCTCGTAAAGTATTAAGATACTTGATCGGATCGAGGTGGAGAATACTTAAGCCATGAGTTTAGTGACTATCTAGCAGAGTGTGGATTCTCAACTCACTCCTCTGGAACACCACGGTGGAATGGTGTATCGAAAGGAGGAATCGTACCTTATTAGATATGATGCGATCTATGATGAGTCACGCAGATCTTCCTATATCCTTTTGGGGATATGCTCGGACACGGCAGCGTTCACACTTAACCGTGTTCCATCAAAGGCTGTGATAAATATAGGGAGAGGAGTCCCAAGATGTCTTTCATGAGAGTTTGGGGTTGTGAGGCTTACGTTAGCGTCAAGTCTCGAATAAACTGGGACCCAAATCGATAAGTGTTATTTTATAGGATATCCCAAGGAAACTAAGGGATATTACTTCTACATTCCTAGTCAACACAAAGTGTTTGGCTAAGGCCGGGGTCTTTCTAGAAAGGGACTTTGTTTCTAAAGGCTAGTGGAAGTTCGTTTGATCTTGAAGAAGTTCAAGACAACAACAAAAGACTAAAGCCTTGATGGATCTTGAGCAGGAACCACAAAGAGTTGTGGATGATGAGATTGTTGCAAGAAGTTGTGGAACAACAACTGTTCATGTAGACCTACCTCTTCGCAGATCTGTGCGTCGTCACCTGAGAGATACTCATTTCTCTTGCCCGACCAGGATGACGTTATGCTCGTTGAGAATGAGCCTACCACTATCGAGGTGTGATGAGCCCAGATTCGAGTCGTGGCTAGAAGCCATGAGATCGAAATGGATTCCATGTACACCAAGTTTGGACCTTGGTTGATCCACTGAAGGGGTCAAACCCATTGGGTGTAAGTGGGTCTTTAAGAGAAAGACTAACATGGACGGACTTACTCATACCTATAAAGGTAGGCTGGTAGCTAAAGGTTTCAAGCGATTATGGTATTGACTATGATGAAACCTTCTCTCGATAGCGATGTTTAAGTCCATTCGGATTATGCTTGCTATTGCGACCTACCACGATTATGAGATCGGCATATGGATGTCAAGGCGGCGTTTACGAATGGAAACCTCCTCGAGGATGTGCGGCACGGCTGAGGGTTTTAATAGATCCACGTACTAGCGGTGTTGCATAAGGCCGTTTATGGTGCGAAGCGAGCCTCTGGGCTGGAATCTTGATTCGATGATGCAATCAAACAGTTTGGTTTCATCGAGACGAAGATGAACCTCGTGTCTACAAGTGGGAGCACAGTTGTCTTCCTCGTATTGTATGTGGATGACATACTTCTCATTGGGAACGACATTTCCTCGCTACGATCTGTGAAGACTTGGCTAGGGAATTGTTTCTCGATGAAGGACTTAGGTGAAGCGACTTGTTCTAGGCATTAAGATCTATAGAGATAGATCTGAGAGATTGCTTGAAGTCGAATACATACATTGACACGGTATTACTTGATTTGCCGTACGAGAATTCCAAGAAGGAAATCTGGATGTCACGTGGTGTGAGTCTTCGAAGACTCAAGTCCCTCTTCAGAGAGAGAGGGACGCGTGGATAAGATCCCATGCCTCGGCCATAGGATCATCATGTCGCCGTGTTATGTACTCGTCACGATGTCTCGTATGCTTTGATCGCGGCGGATACGGTCGAGATCGGTGAGCATCATGGATTGCGGTCGAGAATATCCTTAAGTACTTGAGAAGGACTAAGGATTATTTCTTGATATTTGGAGGTGATGAGCATCTAGTTGTAAAGGGTTACATGCTAGCTTCCAAACCGACCGGGATGATTACAGATCGCGATCGGGTTCGTGTTACGCTTGAATGGTGGGTGTGGTGGAAGAGTTCAAGCGGGACACGATTCAGATTCTGACGGAGGTGAGTATATTCTTGCATTAGAGCGTGAGGAAGCGATTTGGATCCATGAGTTCATTTCGAGCTTGGGGTGGTTCCTAGCATATCGATCCGAGAGCTCTCTGCGACAACAATGGAGCTATTGCGAGCTAAGGAACCTCGCTCACACCGACAAAGCGTATACTACGGCGCTTCCATCTCGTTCGAGAGATCATGATCGAGGAGATGTGAAGATTTGGAGCCCACAGAGGCTAACGTCGCGGATCCCTTGACCAAGGCTTTGCACGACTAAGCGTGATGGTCACACTAGGTCATTGGGTAGAGACTACTCTGATTGGCACTAGTGCTGGTGGGAGATTGTTGAGAGCCCTAGAGCCAATCGTGTGATGGTTACTTTTGGACTCTTTGTATCATATTCTTGTACATATATTTCGATATATAAATAAAGGCATTGTGATTATTATACTTGTGTGTATTTGTGCTATATAAATAAGTATAATAATGTCCTAGTAGGTTCGTATCTATATCAATCGATTAGTTGAATCGATGGTGAGATGATATAGAGAACACTACACTTAATTATTCCTAGTCAAGTATTAACATGAAGGACAATGTTAATGCGTTGAGACTAGCATGTAGGTCAACATGATGACTTGATCTCACAGTCATGGATATGAGATATCAAGTTGACACATGGGTATACATTGAGAATGTATCTTGAATGACCCGCCGTGAGAAAGTATCGTGGATCGTTATATGAGTGTCATATACTTTCTCAGTGACTATTAGTATGACTTTAGTCCTTAGACACAAGTCACCATGGTTCCCACATAAGGAGTTATGTACTTTGGTTTCGTCGAACGTCACGTAACTGGGTGGACTATAAAGCGATTATTGGGTATGTAACAAATTATGCGGAGGGATGTGAGTGATGTAGATGGGATCATCCCTCCTATATGAGAGTGATATCATAGTCTTGATAGAGTGAGATCACTAAGTGCGTGGCCATGCCCAAATAAGGCAATATGTGATATTGCGCTTATTTGATTATAGTGTCTACTTGGAGTTCAAGACACTTAGATTGATTGGAGGATGACAGTACATGCCTCGTATAAGATCGATCTAGATATCGAGATAGAAGGACAATGTCACGTATTGTGAGTCACGATTATTAGTCGTATTGGTGATGTTGGATCTCAACATTCTTGTAACTTGGGTAGCAATGATGTGTTGCTAGATACCTCTCATTGCTTATGTCCCTAATTGGATTTAGGGACATTGCCAACGTTGACAAGAACCTATAGGGTCACACACATAGAGCAATAGATGGAGACTAGTTCATATGATGAACCAAGAGGAAAGATGAAGTCAAGTTTGACTTGGCTAAATATGGAAAGTCTATAAAAGGCAAGTTTGACTTGACCTAAATCCACAAGTTTGACTTGACTATGAGTTAGACTCAAGTATGATCCAAATGTTGGATAAATCAATTAAGGGAGTTAATTTGGTCATGTTTGACTTTGGCCAAATTAGGAAGGTTGAAAGTCAATATTGACTTGACTTGGATGCCACCACATTTGATGAGGTGGCATGGGAGAACCAATGGGGATGCTACACATCACCATGCCACCTCATGCTTGCCACCTCATGGGAGGTTACCCATGAGTGGCCGGCCACATTAAGGGGGCAATTAAGAGCATTAATTGCCCACTTAATGACATTTATGTGGCCGGACACATGATATGGTGGATTGATTGAATTTTTGAATTCAATTTTTTGATTCTTCTTCTTCCTTGGTGCTCTCGGCAACTTCTCCTTCTCTTCCTCCTCTTCTTGGCCGAAAACCACATAGGTGCTAGCACACCTTGTTTCGGTCATCTTCTCCACCTAATTGCTTGTGTGGACACATATAGAGGGGCTCTACTTTGTGCCCTCTAGATCCAACTTCAACCTTAGTCGAGCGGGATAAGCGAAGGGCACGCATCAAAGGTAGTTTTTCTTTAAACTATAGATCTAGGAGTAGATCTAACATATTCGGGTATTAAGCATGATATAAATACGTGGAATTTTTCGAATCGGATTTTTCTTTGCACGAGATCCTTGGCTAGGGTGTTTCGGGGTTTCCGCGACGCGAAAAGCGGTTTTCGTGGCCCGAAAAATTCTAACACAAAGAAGAGGCAGCAAAATTCTTAAAGCACCCAGAGAGAGGAAAGAAAATATTGGAAGAGATTAAAAAAACTAATGAATAATATTTTTTGTGATTAAGAGAGAAACAATAAAATGATGTGAACAAAACAATAGATTACAATTCCAAGAGGCGAATATCAAGAAAAATAAGTCAATTTTATTACTATTAAATTTTAAACTGATTTGATCATTCATTGTGTCAAATAGGATTTTTAGTTAAATTCAGAGGAGATCAACTTGACCTAAATCGATTCAGTTGGAGCTTAGGATTAAATTAGGACTTGTATCAGTAATATTTGGGGTCAAATCAGGATCAACTTGGGTTAATCTTTATTTATTCAATTATTGGATTAGTTTGAGACAAGTGGGCTTTAACTGGGATCTTTGAGGTAAGAGTGGTTCATTTGAATCTATTCAAAATAAACCTATTCAGAAGGTCATAAATGTGATCAGAGGGGGAGGCTGGTGGTATATTGCAACCTTCTCATCCTTTCCCTGAGCCTCTCTTTGCAGCCTGCTCTTGAGACTTCTCAAGAGTTCTCTTTCTTCAAGTTTCTCATTTGTTCCATTCCCGTGGTTAATCATTGTAATGTTTGTCCAATTACTCCACTATCCTGATCAGCCCATTAACTTTCAATTTCGTCATATCACCCATCTATTCTTCTTCATCTATCATTCCATGATTGCACGCTCACTCCCTTCCCGTCTTGATCTTCTTCTCGCCATGGTGCCTGTTCATCCCAATTTGTGTTTATTCTCCAGCGCTTTGAATGGATGCACCAAGGCAGGTCTATGAGTGATGAGATCATGTGAAGTAGAGTTTCCTAATGTGGCTACAAATCAAGATTCGTATACAAATTTGATTCAACAAGGATGCTACAACAATGTAAACAATCCAAGAGAGGATTCTGAGTAGTTTGACCCATAAGGGTGAGTTTCTTCTTCGTTTCTTGATTTCTCTTGAGAACGAAGCAACATCCAGAATGGTCTCAAAAGTTGGAGCGAGTAGTTTCTTTTATTGGGGTGAGTCTTTTATCTTCATTTCTTGTTTTCTATCAAGAATGAATCAACATTTGGAATGGTCAGATCAGGTGCCTGGTTGGCTGCGGCAAATCCAGGTGGAGGGTAAACAGTATAGGGCATGGCTAAGGCAACATCTGTATCAAGGTTTGCAGTTGTGCAAAGGATCTATGATTAGAATTATGTTGCACAATCAAACATATTGACTAGGTATTTTCTACTTTGATTTCATCTTTAATGAGATCATTCCGGTAGTAGTTGAAGGTTGGCATAATCATACTGCGCTGACCTTTAGTTCCAACAAAGGAAAATCGTAAGTGATCTGATGATCTCAAGGGTGGTGCTGCAGCCACCAGATCTCATAGAGTAGGAAAATATTGGTTACAGTAGTTTACATGATGCAGCACACAAATAAAATGGATTCTATCTCCTAAAGAAGACGAGAAATCAGGAGGAAATTCACACTTGCAGATCTAGATAGCAGGGAGAAGGCAAGTGACTAGGAGATACAGGAAGCGTTGACCAAAAAGATGTTTGGCAAGAAAAAGGGTAGCCGAAGGAGGGCAGACAAATGCTAAAAGAAGATCTTGAGAGCAAAACCATAAACATGGAGATGGAAGAGATGAACCCGAGTACATGTTTTAGTGAGAAGAAGGATATGGAAAAGAGAAGGTGGATATGGCAAAGAGATGAAAAGAGCAGATAAAGGTAGATCATATTGAAGAGTTCTGATGTAGGTAAAGGCTGGTTTGTTCTAATCATGGATCGTAGAAGTCAACTAGAATAGCTTCGAGAGGCGATATCAACGAGATGAGGTTCATTGTCCCTAAGCCAACAAAATCAAATCTGGACCAATACATTTGACTAGGTGTGGCTGCATCTAATGAGTTTCAGGCTTTGGATTGTCAAAACACTGTTAGATGCTAGAATAGGACTCAAAGGTGAGTGGTGATGATGAAAAAGATGGCTCCAGTGATGCCTTTGCAAAGAGGTTGAGGGAAGACGAAGTAGTAAGATGTTGACCTGGCACCGGATGGCCAACATCTCTGGAAGAGAAAAACAAGGGACAAAAGGCATACGTACCTCCAACATCATAGAACTCCCCTAGTGACCAGTGCACAGATTGTCAAGAGAGAAGATAGATGGTGAGCAACCTCACTGATGATGCGTTAGTAGTAGAGGAAGATGAAGGTAGGTGCACTAAGATTCTGATATAGCAAATGAAGATCTATTGGAATGAGGCTGGAAGCAAGGAGCGAAAGGAAAGAACACATCACTCTTGTCCTCTTAGCCACCGAGAGACAAGAATAACAAGATGCGGAGTTGGGTTGCAGAGTCCAATGTAGTGTGCGGCACCAAGGTGGAGAAGTGTGAAGGAAAATGAATGCGCAAGGAAGGTGACATTGTTGATGAGGATTTAGATGGACCCTGGAACAAGGATCAGACATTTTCAGTGCAAATCTAAGCAAAAGGAGCAATTTGACAAGGCTCCCAAGGCACTTTGGTAATGCATGTAAGAATCAATGAAGAATCACAAGCAACCACAATTGCTAGATTGCTAGACCAGAAGCAGCACTTCACAAGATGCATGAGCAAGCATAGGAAAAAGCGTAGGATTAATTGCATGTTGGATGGAGAAGAACCGTGAAATGGGTTGATGGAGAACCACCACACGTCAAACTATGAAAAGATCAACAAGGCAAATGACCTACTTGAATGAAGCGCACACCTTTTGAGAGACTAAGGCGCACTTAAGGCACTATTTTTCTCGCCTTATTGAAGTTTTAATTTTTTTTTTAAAGTTCAATCCATACTTTTAATTATACTTTAAATTAATTAGGTTGCATTAACTTTTGCATGCATGCGACACAATTTTCTTGCGTGATTCTTCCTTTCCCCTAGAAAATAAACATCAACCTCCCTTAGTCCCTTGCAAACTTGTTTTACTATTCTCTCTGCATGACTATTCCTCTCCCGTAAAAAAATCAACATCTGCCTCCCTCCCCTCCCACTTATTCCACTGATTTTCTCGTCCTGATTTTCAAAAATCAATACTATTTTGACACTGTATTTTGAAAACCAGCACCATAGAGAAAATAAATAGTTTGTGAATTTCATATTTATATTATTGTTTAATAGTTCGTGAAATATTTGAATTTTGTTAGTAAAATATTATAACAGAAATTCCCTATATATGTTTGAATTGTAAAAATTTATATCCAAAATGTCTTACTTCATGAAGGCGTGCACCTCACCTTGCGCCTAAAGCCTCGAGCCCCATAGCACCTATGCGCTTTTGAGCGCCTCACGTCTTAAATAACTATGGCCCCCACGGGTTGGCGCAGTTGGTTCAGGTTCATGCAAGGGTGTTGCTAACAATAGAATTGGATCGATTCCAACAGATGCGGAATGCCCTAGTTGTTGTCTCAACCCCTCCTTGCATATGTTGTTGGGTAAAATTCCCCGTAATTTACCTCCCTTCCAGACAATGGGTCCACCCTAGAGGGCCGCCAAGGTAACGATTTCACCTTTTGCGGCCAACGATAAAGACCAACAAAGGAAATGAACCACACACTAGAAAACTAAGTGGCAAACCATTGTGCACAAAGGAAGAATGCATAAGAACAAGAAAGAACAGGAGAAAAATTAATGCATGAGGGTAAGTTGCTAACCTTCTCATGGGGAATTTAAATTTAGGTAAAGACATTATGGCATTGACACACAAAACACTCCTGGTGCATAGGTATATAGAAAACTCATGACAAAACCCCCTACACCAGTAACCTTAATTCTGGATAGTTGTTAAGTTAGAGTTGAAAGATTAAGGAGATGGTTACTCAACGTTTTAGGTGAGATGGTGGAGCCAAATTCTTCTTTCAATATATTAACTTGTAAATAGATAGGCTTGAATTTACTGTACCGAGTTACCTCATTGCCCCTTCTGATTGCTTTGCTTGTACTGTTATGGCAATATTCTAATTACTTTCCTTGTTCATAGCGTCATGTTAGTTTATATATATGTGGATTATTTATGCAGCGTATAAGATGTTTTGCATGTTATCATGATTATTTTATATGTTAATATCATTCTATGTGCTTTTGTATGTGGTAGTGTAAGTTAATTTAATTATAGTTGATATATGGTTGACACATTTATAATTGTAAGTGATCCTGTCTGAGAAGTTGATCGCGACGGAGATCTGGAAGAAAAGACCCACCGTACTGATGAAGAATAATGCCGGTAGAACCTCGACCCGAGAAACCCAAAGCGGATCGGAAGAAAACCAGAATCACCGAAGGAAATCTGATGAGTAGGAAGAAATCCCCGTTCAGATAGGAGAAAGTCGATCTCCCAATATCGGCCGATACATGCCTGCCGAACGAAGGTAGGCCAATATCGGTCGATACATACTTGCCGTATGAAGGCGAGTCAATATCGGTCGGGACATACCTTCAGAACAAAGGTAAACCAATATCGGTCGATACATGCTTGCCGTATGAAGGTAAGCCAATAACGACCGATACATACTCCAGAGCAAAGATAGACCGATACATACAAACCAATGTTGGTGATATGCCATCGTCTCTCAAGGCCTGGAAATCCCGTTTTTTCTTCCTAAAGTTTCCCGGACCCACCCCTTGGTCTTCTGCGTGGAAATCCTCCTTGCCTCCTCTACCGGATGTTAGAGAGTTTCACCTGCTTCCCTTTTTTCCTGTTTATTGTGAGAAGTTATTAGGTCATCGACTCTCTATTTCAAAATGGTTGAAAGTTGAACTTCTGTATCTATTTGGCTTAAGCCCCGTCAAACCTGATACTCCCATTTCCTTAAGTAACATCTTGCCTTTTCTTTACTGCTTTTAATTGCCTAAACCGTTTCTTCTTTTCACACAGTGGAGAACTTCTATGACGCTTTGATCAATGACGAACTACGCGTGGAGGAGGACTTACTACGCGCTAAGGAGGCCGAATTCCTAGCTGCTCTTGCCCCTCCCCCAGCAAGTGAAGGGCCAACTATTTTAGCCGAAGTGCCTAGCTCGTCGGGGCTTCATGAGACTTCAGGAGGTTCTTCTAGGGATCCTGTTGCGCAGATCCTCCCTGATCCTGCTCCCTCTATTACGTCTCCTGCAGCTGTTGCTGTCTCCCCATCTACCTCTATTCCTCTTATCGAGCTTACATCCCCTGGTAGCTCTGATAAACCCATAACTGAGATTTCTACGGACAAGCGTCCGGGACGCAAGCTAACCAGGGCTCCACCAAAAAGGAGGCTCGTTCTTTCTGCTGATGAGCTTGCTTCAGAAGATTTTGTGTCAACTGACCTTCTTTCCGATGAGCCCACATTAGCAGAACTTTATCCTTCCTTGAATTTTCCTACCTCTCCTTTTCCTAAAACTAGTACTTCTGGTGACGCTTCTTTTACTTTTCCTTTGTCTATTCCGACTTCAGGATCTTTACCCTCTTCGCCTTCTTCTTACTTGGTTTTTGCTCCACCATCTATCCCTACTTCTTCTTTCTCAGCTGGCTCTTCTACCATCCCTGTCCTCCCCATATTACTAGAGGGCTCTTTTGCTAATTCTTGGGATGAGGTTCGTCCCCTTTTCGAGGGGCTTTCCGTCCCTGAAGCGATTGACCGCTTTTCTCATAAAGAGAATAAGGTACGATTATATACTCTTGCTTTCTGTTTCGGAAATACTATCTCACAGTTTTGGATATGCTTCCAGCGGTGGCTAGAGAACATGGGTTTCTCTCGACTATTACACATCTTATACACTGAGAACGAAAGATTGAAATCGGAGAACAAGGGGTTGCGACATCAAGTTATCGAATTGTCTTCTGCCGAGTTTTCTGCTGCCGCCCAGAAGCAATTTGAAACTCAAATTGAGAGCCTTGGAGCCCGACTCAAATTGGTTACGGACCTCAATCAAGAGCTGACCTCAAAACTTGGCGAACTCAAAGAGAATTATGAAGCAGAATTGAGCGAAAAGTTGGAGGCCTTGCTACTAAAAGAAAATGAGGTGGCATCTCTGAACAATTCTCTTGATTTAACAAAAGCCGAAGTCGCTACCAGGGAAAATGAACTGAAAACCTCTCAGATGGCGTTAGTGGTTTATAAGGAGCACGAAAATGTTCGTTACAAAGAACGAGCCACCGCCATGATCGAATCTACTGAGTTCAACCGGCCGATTGTGAGATCCATCTTGTCTGCTTTTACGGCAGGGGCCAAAGGGGCAGTTCAACAGTTGGAAGAGGAGGGCTACTTAGCTCGCGCTCCTCCTCCTAATTTCCTAAACCGTCGCAGACTTCTTGAAGAAAGACCTCCTGATTTGTACCCCAAACTAGTTCTAACTCATTCTCCAGTTGTTGTAAAGAAGGGGAATTGAGATTTTACAAACTTACGTGATTCTGAATAGTGTCTTTTGATTGCTGATCTTATTCTAATTTTGGATAATTTGTTGGTTTCATGTACGTGTACCAAATGCTACTTGGCTTGTTAGTGTCCAATTTTCCTCACGACCCATTCTTTACTGACCCGGTCGATATATGTATAAACATTGGTAAGTATCGTCCGGTATTCCGAAGGTACTCCCAATTATCCCCATTTTTTACTGACCCGGTTGATATATGTATAAATATTGGTAAGTATCGTCCGATATTTCGAAGGTACTCCCAATTATCGCCATTCTTCATTGACCCGATCGATATAAGTATAAACATTGGTAAGTATCGTCCGATATTTCGAAGGTACTCCCAATTATCCCCATTCTTCATTGACCCGGTCGATTTATTAGGATGGTTCAATTTAACCAGGTTGCTTCCATTAATCAATATTCGAGGCTTGACCTGTGCTTTGAACCTATATTTATAGTACTAATTTTTGTTTTGTCCTCATCAAGTCTCTTCAAAAATTATTTTTAGGGAAATTTTACGTCTTTTCCGAGGTAGTTTATTTGACTTCATCTCTTTCCCTTGATTTTTTTCTATGATATTATTACCTTTTATGACGATTGACATTCTGAGCACCTTTTATTTTCCTTTTCCCTCTCGTCTCTTCTGTTTAGAGGTTTTAGCACAGGACTAGAAAAGGGACAAGGGTTTATGGAGTCTCATTCTGCTTCCCTCCGTCCCTCTTTTCGCTTCTCAATTCCTTTTCTTCTAACCCCCTCTATTCATGGCGGTTTCCTCTCCAGCATGGTTCCTCTCGTGTTCTTCCGACCTCACAGATACAGAAGAAGTGGACTTACAGGCAACCTATGGTTTTCCCTCTTACATTGTCCGTCCTGCTCCTCATGAGGGTCCTCACCTTCCTCCCTTAGGAAGTATCTCCATCTTCAGGGACCAAGTCTTGCAAGGTTTCAGATTTCCCCTTCACCCTTTCTTTTGTGAGGTTAGCCAGTATTTTGTTATCCCTCTCAACCAGTTCGTCCCTCAATCCTTTTCCATTCTAGTGGGCTTCATTGGAGTATCCAAACTGTTAGATTTCCCCATGTCTCCTCGTCTTTTCCATCACTTCTTCATCCCTCGTCGGGTAGATGTTGGAGTTTTTAAGTTTCAGTCTCGTCCCAAGGCCATTCTGTTTAATCGCATTCCCCCACAAGGTGAATGGTATAAAAAAAAATTTTATATGCGTCTTCCCTCTCCTCCTCTATTTCCTATTCAATGGATACATGATATGCCCCCGCTTCCTGACACTCAAGGTCTCCTCAATGATCCCTCTGTTGCCTCTACCTTACCTAAATTGCGGGGAGCGAAATTCAGTTTGCCACATCTAATTGAAGAGGGCTTAATGTTTCCCTTCGGGATAGGCAACATTAACACTCCTTTGGATAGTTCTTTTGGCGAGTATAATTATTTTACTTCGCATTTGCTGATTAGTATATCTCTATAATAATGATGTTTATCCTCTGTTTTTCAGTCGATGCTATTCTTCCGGCTTTTATGTACAGGAATTCTGCTATGACCAAGTCCTTTATCAATAATCTTGGAGAACAATGGTTGTTGGCTCGCCGATCCGATCCCAATCCCTCTACCTTGGGCTTGCTTTCCGAAGAAGAACGACAAGCAGAGGGTGTCGCACTCATGGAAGAGGAAGAAGAAGAGCCTTTTGTTACTTTAGTTAAAAAGCCAAATCTTACCAAGGATTCTCCCTTTGGTGATTTCTTTGGTACTTTTGTGCAAACTCCTCTTGTTCCGGCGCCTATTTCTTTTGAGAGAGGTAAGGCACCGATGACTCCCACCAATATCATCTTCAATCCTGCTCTTCGAATGATGAGGCCCGGTCTGCTTATTTCTTCTTCTTCTATTGTTTCAGCTTCTCCTGCTTCTGCCTCTGAGATGGCCGCTATCTCTCCTGTGCCTTCTACATCCTTGGCATTGGCCTTGCCTCCCTTGGCTTATAGGCCTCGAGCAAAACGAACACCTTGCCAGAGATCTTCTCCCATTGTCAGCCCTTCAGCCGTTAGTGTTTTCACAATTGCAACAACCCCTCCTACACTACTACCTTCTATTCCATCTAGTTCCTACTTTGCTCCTCCTGCTTCTACTATCCCTTTTCCTTCCATTGCCTCCTCGTCTTCTCCATCTCCGGCTTCCTCTGATCCCCCTCCTTTATTTAGAGTGGCTGCGGGCTTATCTTCTCAATTGGGACAGCCTTCTAGTCCTCCTGGCTATGACACTTTGCAACTGCAAGGTTTATTGGCTGAATCTTGGTCGCAAGGTTATGAACAATTACGAGGTCTTAGTCTCCCACATCGAGCGGATCGCCATAGTCGTCAGGCAGTGGCTGCAAATATTCCTAGTTATGTGTTTATTAGCTTTGTAACTTTATCTTTAACCTACATTATCCTTTTATTTAGTTCCTAGCCACAAGTCTGCATATCGATCAGCTACTCACAGCTAAAGATCATGAGAACACTAAGTTGAAAGCTCAACTAGAGACATTGAAGGCTGCCTCGTCTCCTTCTTCTACTAGCGACCCGACTCAATTGCAAGAGAAGGTGACCTTACAGGATCAACAGTTGGGGATCCTAAAACAAGAGTTGGAAGAGTGCCAGCAATTATTAAAAGATAAAGAGCTGGCTAGAAAAACCTTAGAATTACAGGTGGATCGACTGCATTCAGGTCTTCGATTGGAGATCGCTTTAAAAGAAAAAGCTCTCTTAGATGCTTCTCAGAAAAGTCTTATCTTAGAGAAAATAGAGAAGCTTCATAATGCCTGTCTTTCTGACCAAGCTCAGGACCTGGCTTCTCATGATTTCACTATTCTACAGGAATAAGAGCTGAGGAAAGCTCAAGATAATGAATTATCACTGCTCCAGAAGGAATTGGAACAGCTAAGATCGGAGAAAGATGTTTTAGAAGAACAAAACTCAAAACTGCAAGCTGATTTCCAGCGTTATAAGGAGCAGGAAAAGGGCCGATGGGAAGAATGGCGGCAAGCTTACTTAAAGTCATCAGCATTTGCCCGGGAATTTGTTCGCAGGATAGTGGGTGCGCTAAATCATTCCGTATCGGGGGTTCTTCAACAGCTAAAAGAGGGTGGATATCTACCCAGGGAACCTCCCCTTTCTTTCATAAATCGCCGCAGGCTTAATGAAGAACTACCCTCAGATTTGAAAGGCCCTTTCCCGAATGTTTAAAGAATGTATTCATAAAAACTTGTAAAGTAAGAATTGACAATGAGAAAAAGGTGCAGTTGGTATTGAGTAATTAAGTACTTGCAAGGTGTAAGAAAACTTTAACACTTACTTGCTTCTTCTTCATGCTAGTTTGAGAATACCCCTTTTGGAATGCTATTACTTGCTGAATATAAACTTTATTAAAAAATTCCTTGTTCATCCTTCAAAGCAAAGCCTTATATTGATGGATTCTTTTTTAAGTAACTTCCCGCGTGCTTCGTATCTCCCCGAGGATGAATAATCTCAGTTGAGACTGGATATGAAATTGTATAAAACTATTGGCCTCCGAGCTGAGTATAATATCCCGGACGACTTTTGAGTAAAGACTTTCACTTTCACATATCTGGGCTCCTCTATAGAATCCCCTCTCGAAATTAGGCTTCGAAGCCAGGAAATTCTCTGATTATTTATGTCTTGCACGGGTTTAGAATCTTTGATCTCTTTTGTGAAGACTCACCTGATGTATTTCATATAATTTCCCGATGGTTCTGCTTCATATTGGTTTATAGTCACCGGTTTCTCCTATGAAGGCCCGTCCGGGTTGCTTCATAGGATTTTGCCGATCGACTTTGGTTTGTAGTCTCGGAGTCTACCTATGAAGTCCCGTACGGGTTACTTCATAGGATTTTCCCGATCGACTTTGATCTGTCTTGGTTTATAGTCTCCGGTTTTTCCTATGAAGGCCCGTCCGGGTTACTTCATAGAATTTTGCCGATCGACTTTGGTCTGTCTTGGTTTATAGTCTCCGGTTTTTCCTATGAAGGCCCGCCGGGTTACTTCATAGAATCTTCCCGATCGACTTTGGTTTATAGTCTCCGAGTCTTCCTATGAAGGCCCGATTGCTCATTGACTTTCATGTCTTTAGATCTGTTTGGTTGATGGAGGGGTTACTTGACCAGATTCATTGTCTAGGCGTAGCTGGATTTATGGCCTTTTCTCTGTCTTCGACACTGGACTTATATATACGTAAAGTATAATACTTGGGCTAACCTCGTGTTGTAATTGGAGGCTAAATTTTATGATTCCCCTTATTTTTCTTTGAAAATTGAAAAGGAGAAACTTCTCCTGATATTTATCAATTTGTATGAACCATATTTATTTCCTGTGTCAATATTTATCTTGCTTGACTTTCATCAAAGAAACAAAGTACATAAACTGCAAGTATCTCAATTCGCCTGGGAATTCCAATAACTGTGAACATATTTAAAGTAATATGATCAAATCAGGATCGATAGGGTTGCAAATGATTAGCGCTCTAAGGGCGTTCCAACATTCTTCCTTCGGCATCTTGGAGATAGTATGAGCCTGACGCGAGCTTTTCTATCACTTTATAAGGCCCTCCCCATTGTGGTGCCAACTTGCTGACATCTCCCACAGGCTTAACTCGTTTCCATACCAAATCCCCTACTTGGAAGAATCTGGGGATGCCCCTTTTGTTATAATTCTGTCTCATCCTTTGTCGATATAATATAAGACGAGTAGCAGCTTTATCTCTTATTTCCTCGATCAGGTCCAGCTTCATAAGTCATCGGTCTCTATTATCCTCATCATACAATTGTCTTATGGGACTCTCTCCTACCTCGATGGGGATTCTGCTTCTCCTCCATGAACTAGCGGAAAGGAGTGATTCACAGCTTCAGGCGTAGTACGATATGCCCGGAGAACACTTTGGGTAACTCGTCCTACTGACTACCTCAGCATGATCTAGCTTAGTTTTGGGTCCTCTAATAATCTCCCTATTAGTTACTTCTGTTTGACCATTGCTCTGCGGGTAAGCTCTGAGTTGAAGGCACAGGTAATCCCATGCTCGACATCGGTCTAGGATTCTATCGCCTTGGCGCCTTCCATTATCGAGAGACCAACTTATGAGGAATCGAACTGCAGTTATATTTTCCATAAGAATTTAATAACGGCGTCTTCAATTCTAGCAAGTGGTTACTTCCACCCGTTTAGAGAAATAATCCACGTACCAACAAGAACCTCCTGCATGCGGCCATAGGAAATGGACCTCTATGTCCATACCACGATCGAAAGGACACGAGACTATAGAGGTTCTTAATAAGCGGGTAGGGTGATGTAAAATATTACGATGCTTTTGAGAAGAAATATGAGTTCTTACGGTTTAGCGGCATCTTCGTATAAGTGGGCGAAATATCCATTAAGAGGATTTTCTGAGCGAAAGATCTTCCTCTATACGACTACCACAAGAACCACGGTGCCTCCTGTAAAATAAATTGTGTGTCTTCAGTGCCTACACACTTGAGCAAAGGTCCGGAAAAAACCCTTTGATATAATTGCTCCCCCACCATAGTATATTGAGCAGCTCGTTTCTTAAATACCACGGCTTGTTCTGTATCTCTCGGAAGAAGACCTCGTTGTAAATATAATATAATTTGAGCTGCCAATCACCTGAATTTCTATATCAGTCTATCAGGAAATTTACAGGTCTATTGACTTATCCAACACCCTAGTTGTCAAAGAGTTGGCTATTTCAGCTAATTCATCCGCTCACTGATTCTCCGATCGAGGAATTTTGGTTACTGTAACTTCCTTGAAGCCCTCCTTTATTTTCTCATATGCTTCTATATATAGTTGTAGCTTCTCATTGTTAACTTCGAAGTTACCAGCCATTTGCTGAGCCACCAGCTGAGAATCTGAGTAAATGATTACCCGAGTTGCCCCTACATGCCGAGCTGCCTGCAATCAGGTTAGTAGTGCTTCATACTTCACCTCGTTGTTGGTAGCTCTGAAGTTTAGTCTAACGGCTAGTTGCATGATGTCTTCTTGAGGGAATATAAGAAGTATCCCTACTTTGCTTCCTTGCTGAGTGGATGACCCATCCACATATATTTTCATGTTTCTTCAGAATCACATTGATGGATCTCTGTTAGAATTTCAGCTAGTTCTACGCTTCTCTCTATCCGGTACCTCACGAGGACTCTTGGAACACAGGCCTCTTACCCCCTGGATCCAAGGGAGTGCGAAGGAAGGCTCGTGGGCGTTTGGTTGGAGAAACAGTAGCTGGAGGAAAATACAAAGGTTCTTCTTCTTCTATCTCCTTTCCTTTCCGAGGCTCGATAGTTGATATCGCGGATGATGAGCCGTCGGCGGGTGGCCCCAGTATAAGCTTGCAGTTGTTGCTACTGTGGTTGTAGGGCTTTCCGAACATGAGAATTAATGAGGAGATCCAAATCCTCGCGGTTGATAGTAAGTAGGTTCGACTTCGACTTCTTCCATCACGTAGTCTCAGTTAGTGAAGTTTCCATAGGCGATGATTTGATCCTGTCGAGGCGACCCATGACGGAGATCGGAAGAAAAGACGCGTCTTGATGAAGAATAATGCGGTGGAACCTCGACAGAAACCCAAGCGGATCGGAGAAAACCAGAATCACCGAAGGAAATCGATGAGTAGGAAGAAATCCCGTTCGGATAGGAGAAAGTCGATCTCGAGCTCCAGGGCTTCTGCGCGAGACCAACCAACACTATCATGGTGACCTAGGCCGGGTGGGAATCCCTGGCTAGACCCTCCGACGCTCAAGTTAGTGATCTCGCTTGATGTCAAGGAAGGAAGAATGAAGAAGATGAACCGTAGCCAGAAAATTAGGGATCTGAACTTACCTAGCCAACGGAGAAGATTCCCCCTTTTATACCACTTCATATAACCTCCGTAGTCATGAAGTGGACCCCGGTTTGTTAGAGTTCGTTATGACATCAGCTGCGTACTTGGGGAAGATGATTTTTAAGGAATCTTTTTTGTACCCCAGATGTACCTTCTTTATCGTTTAGCGCCTGTAAGACAATCTGAAAGCATATTTCCCACCAAAAAATATATATCCTCTATCATGAATTATTCTATTCGATATATTTATGTATGGTTCTTCTTCATGCGATTTCTATTTGTATCAAAAAAATAATATTTTATCCAACATGTTTACGAGGTATTCATTAACCTTCGGTAGATATTGGTCTATCTTTGCTACGGAGTATGTCGGTCGTTCTTGAAACTTCTTATCACAATGACGTACTTATCGACCGATATTGGTTTACCTTGTTACGAAGGTATGAGCCATATTGACTCACCATCAGCGAGCGTGTATCGGTCGTTATTGGCTTACCCGACAGCGTATCGACCGATATGGTTTACCTTTGCGAAGGTATGTCGGCCGATATTGATTTCGCTTACATCAGCGGCATGTATCGACCGATATTGGCCTACCTTCGTTCGGCAGGCATGTATCGGCCGATATTGGTCTATCTTTGCTCTGGAGTATGTATCGGTCGTTATTGGCTTACCTTCATACGGCAAGCATGTATCGACCGATATTGGGTTATCTTTGCTCTGGAGTATGTATCGGTCGTTATTGGCTTACCTTCATACGGCAAGCATGTATCGACCGATATTGGCTTACCTTCATACGGCAAGCATGTATCGACCGATATTGGTTTACCTTTGTTCTGAAGGTATGTCCCGACCGATATTGACTCGCCTTCATACGGCAAGCATGTATCGACCGATATTGGCCTACCTTCGTTCGGCAGGCATGTATCGGCCGATATTGGTCTATCTTTGCTCTGGAGTATGTATCGGTCGTTATTGGCCTATCTCCTTCCTGAAGGTATGTCCCGGCCGATATTACCCTACCTTCATTATGGAGGCCTGTCTCGGCCGCTGTTAGCCTATCTTTTTTGCTTTTCTTTCCTCCTCTGTAGACCCACAAAACCTAACCCATATCACTAGCCTTCCCATCAAATCTAGTCGAAGGAGGTGTAGACGACTGACTAGACATAAGTATGATCTTGTCTTTTCCTACCCCAAACTTTCTAAGCCTGGTGTTTTCTTGTTCCAATCGCGAACTAAAATGGTTCTTTTTGGTGATATGCCGTCTCTCAAGGCATGGAAATCCCGTTTTTTCTTCCTAAAGTTTCCCGGACCCACCCCTTGGTCTTCTACGTAGAAATCCTCCTTGCCTCCTCTACCGGATGTTAGAGAGTTTCATCTGCTTCCCTTTTTTCCTGTTTATTGTGAGAAGTTATTAGGTCATCGACTCTCTATTTCAAAATGGTTGAAAGTTGAACTTCTGTATCTATTTGGCTTAAGCCCCGTCAAACCTGATACTCCCATTTCCTTAGGTAACATCTTGCCTTTTCTTTACTACTTTTAATTGCCTAAACCGTTTCTTCTTTTCACACAGTGGAGAACTTCTATGACGCTTTGATCAATGACGAACTACGCGTGGAGGAGGACTTACTTCGCGCTAAGGAGGCCGAATTCCTAGCTGCTCTTGCCCCTCCCCCAGCAAGTGAAGGGCCAACTATTTTAGCCGAAGTGCCTAGCTCGTGAGCTTGGCAGAGACTTGGGAGGTTCTTAGGGATCTGCCTTGGATCCACGATCTGCTCCTATTCGTCTCCTGCGGTGGCTGTCTCCCCGTCTACCTATTCCTCTTATCGAGTTTACATCCCACAGTAGCTCCGATAAACCATGTGAGATTTCTACAGAGCGTCAGGGGCAATGGCTAACGGGCTCCTCCACGAAAAGGAGGCTCGTTCTTCTGTGATGAGCTTGCTTGAAGATTTTGTGTCAGTGACCTTACTTTCGATGAGCCAGCATTAGCGAACTTTATCCTTCCTTGAATTTTCCTCTCCTTTTCCTAAACAGTAAAGTACTTAAGTTTCTTTTCTTTTCCTTTGTCATTTTTATACCTCTTCTCCTTCTTCTTACTTGGTTTTTGCTCCATCTATCCCTTCTTCTTTCTCGGTGGCTCTTACACCGTCCTGTCCTCCCGTATTCGGAGGCTCTTTTGCTAATTCTTGGGATGAGGTTGTCCCTTTCGAGGGGCTTTCCATCACAGGCGATTGACCGCTTTTCATAGAAGAAGAGTGCGATTATATACTCTTGCTTCTGTTTGATACTATCTCGCGATTTTGGATATGCTTCCGGTGATGGCTAGAAACATGGATTTCTCGACTATTACCGTCTGCGAGCGAAGATTGAAATCGGAGAACAAGGGGTTGCGACATGAGTTATCGGTGTCTTCTAGGGTTTTCTGCTGCTTGGAAGGCAATTTAAAACTCAATTGAGCCTTGGGCAGGCTGGTGGTTACGGACCTCGATCAGGTGACCTCGAAACTTGGCGATCGAGAGAATTATGAAGCAGAATTGAGCGAAAAGTTGGAGGCCTTGCTACTAAAAGAAAATGAGGTGGCATCTCTGAACAATTCCCTTGATTTAACAAAAGCCGAAGTCGCTACCAGGGAAAATGAACTGAAAACCTCTCAGATGGCGTTAGTGGTTTATAAGGAGCACGAAAATGTTCGTTACAAAGAACGAGCCACCGCCATGATCGAATCTACTGAGTTCAACCGGCCGATTGTGAGATCCATCTTGTCTGCTTTTACGGCAGGGGCCAAAGGGGCAGTTCAACAGTTGGAAGAGGAGGGCTACTTAGCTCGCGCTCCTCCTCCTAATTTCCTAAACCGTCGCAGACTTCTTGAAGAAAGACCTCCTGATTTGTACCCCAAACTAGTTCTAACTCATTCTCCAGTTGTTGTAAAGAAGGGGAATTGAGATTTTACAAACTTACGTTGGCTGATGCACTTACCAAATCACTTTCTTGACCTCGACTGTTTGTTATTTGTAACAAGATTGGTATCATTTCTAGGACACCATCTTGAGAGGATGTATTAAGAAATAATTATTATAAATAAATAATTATTTATTTTCTAGTTATTAGGGAATAATTATTATTAGAAAATAGTTATTTGTTTCATTTTATTAAAGAATAATTATTATTAGGAAATATTTATTATTTTCTTAATTTATATATTTTCCTATTTTCATTTGTAATGATATTTATATATATCGTATGCTATCATTACTAATATGTATGAATTCTATCGTTAATAAAATGTCGTTGTCAAGGTATCTGCTTTCTTAATAGTATAACATTACTACTGTACTCATCTGAATTTGTTATTCACAATTCAATCCCTTTTTCTGTTTATTAGAGTAGTTTATTTTAGATTACATTGTACATTTGTTACTCATTGAAGGTTACCAAGTGAAAAAGCTTTCAGCTTCCGTTGATGAACTTTTCCCTTTACTTGAGTTTAGGAAATCATGGTAGTCTCACCTAAAAGCAACTAAATTAATTAAAACTTAGTTTTGGATTAATTGGGTTTGAGTTAAAACTTTTGTTGATCTAAGTTGTTATATTTATGAAAAAATATTACCATCTAAAACTAAATTAATAAATTAATTTATTTGATAGGATAAGCAAATTGATAAATCACGTTTGGTTAAAATTATATTTCAAATAAATTTATTAATTAAATTATTAATAATATTATTATTAATATGTTGATCATATTTAAAATAACTAAATATAATTATTTATAAATTTTCGAAATATTTAAAAGAAAATATTAAATTAATGAGATAATTCTAAAACCCTAAGTTTAATATCCTACCCTCACATGTTCCCCGCGCGTGCTCGCGGCGCCGTCTCTGGTTTTCTCCACCGCAGCAGCCTCCCCTCTACTTGCAAGAAGCTTCGAGCTGCCGCAATTGCCGCCGCCGCCTTCCCGTCTTGTCCAAGCCGCGACCATCATCGCTCGGCCCCGCCGACGCTGCCTTCCGCCATGACCACCACCACGTCGCGTTCACTGCTCTCCCCGCCGAGAGTTTCGTCGCCGCTGCTCTCCCTGCCGTAAGCTTCGTCGGTTCCGCTCCAGTTAGTACGTTAGCGCTGCTACTGCGGATTCCTGTGCTCC